>NC_060275.1:107501008-107560727 GCF_021613505.1 Equus quagga
AAAAAGCAGAAAAAGAAAAAAAAAGAAGATTGGCAACAGTTGTTAGCTTAGGTGCCAATCTTTTAAAAAAGAAAAAAGAATTTCTCTTTAAAAGAATGATCATAATTTTAAATAGTTTAACAGAATTTCACTAAATATTGAAGACTGATTTTATTTGATTTAGATTTTTTTAAAAAAAATCCAGAAACCAGCTGATCTATGTTGTTCCAAATGCTGTAATAATCAGGTTTTGCTGTAAATTCCAATTCCTTGTTAATTTGAGAAAAAAACTTTGCATATCTAGATATCCAAAAACGAAGAGGTAGTAAAATGTTTTAAAATTGTTTATTGAAAATCTTAATGCTTTACTTAACATTTTTTAGGAACACAGAATTCATAGAAATTGGAAACCATTTAATAAATAAATGTATGTTTTATATTCTATATTTGTTACCCCCAAAAGTTAACCTCAACTAATCCAATCCCCTTTATAGTTTTCCTTTTAAAAACCAAGTTGTCACTGCAATATAGGAGTGTGGAAAGTAGTAAAACTGTCACAAGAGAATATTGTGATCACATATCAATTGACTCGAAGGTGACCTTATTATTTCTTATTTTAAAATTTGTAATTATCAAAGATCAACATCCCAACATCTTCCACGACTGAAAAGGAACCACATCGTTGTAGGCACTGTTACTTTAACAGTGTGCGCCATAACTTCAAAAGCTTGGTAATTAAGTGGACTATCTTAAGGGCTATGTCACAGTATCCATAAGGAATTCTAATTTTCAATATTTTCACATCTAAATTTTTTGTCACAGGCGGTCTCAGTTTAAATTCTTCAGGAGAACGATTAATTTGATAATAAACATTTTTGATAATACTGTCGGCAGAGATTGGACATATGAACATAGATAGTACTCTGGATATGCTGCGGAGAAGTTTAACTCAAAGGTCCTTTGGTTAATCGGGTTGCATTTACCAAGGAGCTATTGGCTACAGACCTGCTCCTTTCTGGTATTTTTCCAGTCAAACCCAGATACTGCTGCTGGTTCTGCCCAAGGCCCAGATCTATTTCTGATGCCCTTATAAACTGAAACACTTTTTGAGTCCCTACTGTTTATCAAATGAAGAATGAACAGCAAACTCTAGAATTCAACCCTTTACCCAATGATAGCTTAATACTTTCTAGTTGTATTTTCCCTTCTTTACCTGTATCCTATGCTTCACTCATACTAGACGTGTTCTTCCTAAATATGTCCCTTATTTTCCTCTTTCCACAGTATTTCTTCTACCTGTTTCACTCCACTTTTTCCACTTGCAGATGAAATCCTCTATCTCCCCCCTCCTTCTGGACACATCTGAAATGTCAGCTCCTTAACGAAAATTTTTCTGATCTCTCTAATTGATGAGATTTCTCTATTTTAAATACCTACTGCCCTTTATATTTCATTGTACTTAACCCTGTCTTTATTGTATTAGTTAACTGTATTTTTTACCATCCCTAACAAATCACAAAAATTCCTTGTAAGTAGGGGTGTCTTAATTTAGAAACAGTAGAATATCATAAAGGATAGGGTGATATGGTGATTTATAATAAGAAATGTGCATTTGGTCTTCCTCCCATCCCTGGCACAGAGCTCCCCAAACCCTTGGAATTTCCTAAATGATGAGAAAGATAAAGGCATCTTTTGTTATGGTAATGAGGTGACATTTGGAAAGCCCTAGTTATCCTAGCTGAGGGAGTGGCACACCCTAAACTCCATAGGGACAGAAGCTCCTGTATTCAGGACCCTTCTGGACCTTGCCCTGTGTATCTCTCCATCTGGCTGTTCATTTGTATCCTTTAATATCCTTTGTAATAAACTTGTAATCTACTAAGTAAACTGATTTCCTGAGTTCTGTGAGTTGTTCTAGAAAATTAATCAAATCTGAGGTCATGGAATGTCCAATCTATAACCAGTCAGTCAGAAGCACAGGTCACAACCTGTGGGATCTGGTACTACCTCCAGGTAGATAGTATCAACATTGAGTTGAATTGTAAGAGACTCAGCTGGTGTTGGAGAATTGCTTAGTGGTGTGGAAACCCACACATTGGAGATAGGCAGAATGCGAAAGAGGTTATGGGAGATACTGAAAACCAAGCAGAGGAATTTTAACTTCCTCTTATGGGCAACAGACAACCATAATTGAACAGAACAAGTGACATAAAAGGAAAAATGGTTTAGGAAAATTAGTCTCATTACAATAGGTAGACTAAGAGGAAAGAGTGAGGCTCTAAGGAGATTGCAGAAGAAGAGCAGTACACTGAAAAATTAATATGGTGGAGAAAACAATGTCCCTTTGAAGAGGAAATGTAAATAACCTATGGAGAGTTCAAAGATGCTGAAATGCAAAAGCAAAACCAGAAGTTCTTTACTTTTTCTTTTTGAGGAAGATTAGCCCTGAGCTGACGTCTGTGGCAAATCCTCTTTTTTTTTTTTTTTTCCAATCCTTCTCTTTTTGCTGAGGAAGATAGGCCCTGAGTTAACACCTATGCCCATCTTCCTCTACTTTGTATGTGGGATGCCTGCCACAGCATGGCTTGATGAGCCATGCTAGGTCCACGCCCAGGATTTGAACTGGCAAACCTCAGGCCGCCAAAGCGGAGCACATGAACTTAACTGCTGGGCCACCCAGGTGGCCCCCAGAAGTTCTTTATTTTTATCTAGCCATCTTCTGCTTTACTTTTTAGAGAAGCTTGAAAATATACATTGTTTTGCTTATCCCAGTTGATGACTAATACTACTACTACCTAGCTTTCTTAAAGTGGGTATCTGTCCAGAGGACTCAGCTATTTTAAAAGATTTTGATAATCTCAAAATCAAGTTTTCTGGAATAAAAATCACCATCAGACTTAAATTTTGCACTACAAAAGATTCATTTAACAAATACTGAGGGACCAGCCCCGTGGCCGAGTTTGCGCCCTCCACTTTGGCGGCCCAGGGTTTCACCAGTTCAAATCCTGGACGCGGACATGGCACCGCTCCTCAGGCCACGCTGAGGCGGAGTCCCACATGCCACAACTAGAAGGACCCACAACTGAAAATATGCAACTATGTACTGGGGGGATTTGGGGAGAAAAATGCAGGAAAAAAAAAAACCCAAATACTGAACAAGCTCTGTGCCAGCACTGTGCTAGCACTAGGGTATACAGCAATGAAAGGAGTTGCTGCTCTCAGAGAGCCTACAGTCTAGATGCGGATGACTAGCCTATAATGTGACTAACCATCCTGGTTTGCCCAGGATGAAGGGGTTTCCTGGGATACAGGGCTTTCAATGCTAAAACTAGGAAGCCAGTGACAAACAACAAATGCTAGTGGTAGCCAATTTCCCAAAATGGTCCCCAAAGACACCCCACTCATGTTTTTATGTAGTCCCCTCCCACACTAAATAGGGCAGACCTTCATAAATAAGAGCACATTGTGGAAATGCCCATGTGTAACTTCCAAGGCTAGGTCAAAAAGACATTGTGGCTTCCACTTTGCTCTCTCCAGGGGAAGCCAATTGCCCTGTTATGCGGACACTCAAGCAGCCCTATAGAGAGGTAGGTCCCCTTGGTGAGGAACCAAAACCTCTTGCTGTGTGTAAATGAGGCATCTGCCCAGGGGATCCTCCAGCCAGTCAAACTGTCACATGACCTGAAGCCCTGGCCCATATGTTCACTGCAATTTGATGACACCCTGAGCCACCCAAATTCCTGACTTAGAGAAACTGAGGTAATCAAAATTTGTTGTTTTAAGCTGCTAAATTTGGGGGTAATTTGATACAGAGTAATAGATAATACAATGCTATGGAGAAAAGTTACGCTTAGTAAAGTCAAGAGTTGGGGGTAGGCACTATTTTTGACAAGATATGGATAAGCCCCTCTTATAAAGGCATTTGGGCAGAAATCTTAAAAGTAAGGGAGCAAGCCAGAAAAAGAATGTTCCAAACAGAAGAATAAAGGATTTCTAAGACTTGTAGGAACAAAAGATGCTCCATAGCTCCGTAGCCTTGTTAAAGGAACATCAAGGGGGTCAAGGTGTCTGCAGTGGGGTGAGCAGAATGGGGAGAAGAGTGTGGCAGGAGATCAGAGGCAGGGCTGGGGGTGGTGGCAGATCATATAGGACTTCCTAGAATAAAAAAGTGTCTTAGTTTATTCCAGCTGCTATAACAAAATACCACAGTCTAGGTGGCTTATAAACAGCAAACTTATTTCTCACAGTGTGGAGGCTGGAAGTCCAAGATCAGGGTGCCAATATAGTCTGGTGAGAGCCCTCTTTCTGGTCACAGACTTATTATATCCTCTGTAGAGTCTCTTTTAAGACAGCATTAAGCCTGTCATGAGGGCAGAGCCCTAATCACTCCCCAAAGGCCCCACCTCCTAACACCATCACCTTGGGCATCGGGTTTTCAACATATGAATTCTGGGGGGGGGGGCACAAACATTCAGAACATAGCAATAAGGTGTTTGAACTCTACTCTGAGCCACGGGAAGCCACTGGAGGGTTTTGAGCAAGAAGAGCAAAGTGACTTGACCTAGATTCTTAAATCCGTCTGTATGTTTGCGTAAAGGGCCGCTCGGATTCTGAAGACGCGATGTTTAGTGCTGTAACAGGGCTGCCTGGTTCAGCCAGGCTGTGCAGAGGGGTCTAACCCCCCTGAGCCTTTAACATTCATGTCCCCATAGCCCTGCCCTGCTACCTAGGAGGCCACATAGTTAACGGAGCACACGGAATGGGGCTAGTCCGAACTGAGATGTGCTGCTAATTGTAAAACACACATTGGAGTTCCAAGATTTAGAACCAACAACCGAATCTAAAATTTCTCATGAAACCTTTTGCAGTGATTATATGTTGAGATGGCAATATTTTGGCTACACTGGGTTAAATAAAATACATCAATCTCACCTCTTGCTTTTGTAAAAACGTGGCTACTATTCGAGTTAAGATTGCATACGTGGCTTGGACTACACTTGCACGGGCAGCGGCTCGGCTGCGGCTCTTTGCTCCTCACTGGCCAACTCGTCATTCACTAGTTTCGCCTGCGCCCTTCGCTGGAAGGGCCGCCCCAGACCCTCAGGTTTTCCCGTGAATTCCCTCGGTCTCCGGCCTGAGGCTCCGGTTTCCCGGACTCCAGCCGCCCGGCGAGGGCTCAGGTGGTCCGACTGGCGGCTAAGCAGCAGCCCGCGCTTTCCCGACATCCATTCATCGGGCTGCAGGGGCGCGGCGCGCGGTCCTCGGAGAAGCCCGGACCCTCGCGTGGCCGCCTGGACCACTCCTGGGAGACCTGCTGACCCGAGAGCCGCCCCGGTACCCCACACCCACTTCTCGCGCAGTCGTCGCCTTAACCACCGCGCAACACGAAAGAAAGTAGCGGAGGTGGCGCGGCGCCCGTCAATCAACACCCACCTCAGGCCGACTGGGCGGGGCCTGGTTAGCCACATACCTCCCTCGCCGTCCGCCCTTCTTGTTCTCGGAGGGGGCGTGACTACATGTCGGGAGGCGGGACTTCCTGTCCAGCTGGGAATAACTTCCCTGGTGTGCCGGAACTGCTCTCAGAGCGAGTCCGGAAGTCAGTGTAGGCTAGTTTTTCGTGGCGGCTGAGGCCGCTTAAGGACTGAACGCCTCGCGGGGTCGGAGCTCTGGTCTCTAGATTTCTGCTTTGGTCGCCTCTTATTTCCCGTCTGGCGATGGCGACGTACACCTGTATCACCTGCCGGGTGGCCTTCCGCGACGCGGAGCTGCAGCGGGCCCACTACAAGACGGATTGGCACCGCTACAACCTGAGGCGGAAAGTGGCGGACATGGCCCCAGTCACCGCCGAGGGCTTCCAGGAGCGTGTGCGGGCGCAGCGGGCCGTGGCGGAGCAGGAGAGCAAGGGCACCGCCACCTACTGCACTGTCTGCAGTAAGAAGTTTGCCTCCTTCAACGCCTACGAGAACCACCTCAAGTCCCGGCGGCATGTGGAGCTGGAGAAGAAGGCCGTGCAGGCCGTGAGCCGGAAGGTGGAGGTGATGAATGAGAAGAACTTGGAGAAGGGGCTGAGCGTGGACAGTGTAGACAAAGATGCCGTGAACGTCGCCATCCAGCAGGCCATCAAGGCTCAGCCGTCCATGTCCCCCAAGAAGACCTCCCCAGCGCTTAAGGAGGAGTCCAGGAGTCCCGCGGCGGTGGCTGATGGAGGACGTGGGACTCTCGACAGAGACCCGGCGGAGAAACCTCCCCGGCTCCAGTGGTTTGAACAGCAGGCGAAGAAGCTGGCAAAGCGGCAGGGAGAGGAGGAGAGTGAGGAGGAAGAGGAGGACCTGGATGAAGACGGTCAGGGCTCTGTCTGGGGGCAAGGGGAGGACTGGTCCCCCTTGAGTGTCCAGATGTACGCTGGAGATTGGAGGCGGGAGGTGTCAGTTTTTACGTGAAAATGATGCGTGAGGATGTTTAGATGCTTTCCGAAGTGACCTGCCTGGCCAGCATCCGCACAGGGAATTCCGTCTGTTTAGTTCGCTGTTGTAGATTCAGGGCCTAGAACCCTACTGGAGGGAGAAAAATAGGTGCTTAGTAAATATTTATAGAATGTGTCGTTGAATGAGGAAGCTTTTAACAGATGCCTGAGAGGACATGTTACGTGCCACCCCATCTGCTGTAGAATTTGTAATTCTACTGGGTCTCTAGGGGTGATGGTTTTGTACTTCATTTAGTTGATTCAAACAGTAAAATGATTGGTTCAGAATCAGCTAGCTAACCTGAAATGAGGACATTGAGCCGGTAACCAGGCCTCCTTGACTTTGTGACCTATTTATTCCTTCCTTCCCGCATCACTTCCTATTAACACTGATATTGTAGGTGTTCGTATAAGCATAGGAAAGAAGTAAAAGACTTCCATTAAGGCGTTTACTCTGAGCTGGAAAAGGAAGATTAAGGAATTTCTTAGCCATACGAATTGGTATGTGGTAAATGAATAGATAAAATTGAGATCTTGAAAGAGGGTTTGCCCTCAGACATAATTGGCACCCTGTCTCCCCAAATATAGGACTGTACCACTGTGTGTTTGTGAATCTTTCTGGTTTTTTGATTATGGTTAACGCTTTTCTTCAACTAACTTTGTTTTTCAAATCTCTGGCCTGAAGATTGGGAAGATATTGATTCTGATGAAGAACTGGAATGTGAGGATGCTGAAGTGATGGACGAGGTGGAGGGGCAGGATGCAGAGGAGGAAGAGTCTGGGGGAAGCCCCCGCCTTGGTGCCATCCCTGTAACGGACTGCTTATTTTGTCCCCATCATTCAAGCTCCCTCGTGAAGAATGTGGCTCATATGACTAAAGTTCACAGCTTCTTTATTCCTGATATAGAATATCTTTCTGATCTTAAGGGGCTGATTAAATATTTGGGTAGGTACAGTAGTTTTACTTTTAATGAGAAAATACCGCATTATTGGAGGGCAGGTCTTAAGGGAACATTAGTTTTGTGTTTCTTATCGATCTTTGATTTAATTACCTGCTTATTTTGTGAAGATCAAAAACTTGATGCATGCTCTTTGAATTGTGGAGCTAAATGGTGAGATTTAATCTGGCTGTAGAAAGCTCCTTTCATATTTTTTTCCTCAAATTATTATTCCAGGAGAAAAAGTTGGTGTTGGGAAGATTTGCTTGTGGTGCAATGAGAAAGGGAAATCGTTCTACTCCACAGAAGCTGTACAGGCGCATATGAATGACAAAAGCCACTGTAAGCTCTTCACAGATGGTGATGCTGCTTTGGAATTTGCAGACTTCTATGATTTTAGGTAAGTCTTTGGCTTGTAATGTGAACCGAAGTGTGGTCCTCATATTTGCATTGAATGATATGAGAAATATCATTGACACTGAAGTGTGTCTTTATGTGATATGTTCTTTATAACTCTCGTAACACTTCTCATTCCCTCTCATTTCACAGATAAGAAACTGAGCCTAACAGAGTTAAACACACACATCTAATAAAGACAGCTGATAAAGCAAGGATCTCAGGCGCAAACTGAAGTTTGTCTGACTTGAAAACTTATTTTTGTTTTTTTTGGATTTAAATGATCAGGAGTTCAGTTTTGTCAGTTGCATTGTGAACAGGGGGCACAGAAATTAGGTTTCACATTTTGGTTTCCCTGAGAATCCTTGAATCACAAGCTGTCTCCTAAGAAGTTGGGATGGTTGCTGAACGAGACCAGTCCCAGGCATTTGATGGTGAGATTGTCCCTTAGGTGGTTCACCCTTAACTAGAGACTTGAATAATTCGTACATCATGCAGCAAATCTACACTCGGCATTTGTGAACAGCTTCTTCCTGGTGTCAGGATGCCTATGACGTAGCAGGAGTGTGCTACGCAAGCAGGGGTGTATAATTACCACGCCAGGCGTGCGTCGTCCACGTGACACAAGTGTTCAGAAAAGTCCTAGTCTTTTAAGTCATCCTTTTGCCTTTTCCTCCTGATGTCTCGTTTCTCTCTTGTAGTGAGGGAGGATTTTTCATTTTAGCCACTTTGATGGCTGTGTAGTGGTATCCCCTTGTGGTTTTAATTTGCCTTTCCCTGTAGTTGAGAATGTTTTTATATATTAATTGGCCATTTATCTGATCAAGTCTTTTGTTTTTCTATTGGGTTATCTGTTGTACTATTAACATTTTAGTGTGCATTTCTCCAATTATTTTCTTTGTATATTTGAACATTTCTCAGAACACAGATTCTTCTAGAACTGCACTGTCCAATATGGTAATTACTAGGTGTACTAGGTGTACTCATGTGGCTATTTCTTAATTAAAAATCAAATTGAAAAATTAAAAATTCAGTTCTTCAGTTGCACTACCTACATTTCAAAGCTCAGTGCTTAAAAGCACGTGTAACTCATAGCTACCATATTGGACACACAGACATAGAAAATTTCTCTCATCACACAGTTCTTTTGGCCAACACTGTTCTAGAATTTGGCTTTATAATGGTTAAATTGACAAGAGCTGTATCTCCAGTTCTGCATTCTCCTCCTCTTCCTCTCTGGCGGCCTTCCTAGGGAGAAACAAATAGATGAATTTAGTTATAGGTCATTTGCACACTGTCTTTTTTTTTTAGGACAATTTTAGGTTCACAGCAAAATTGAGCAAAAGGTACTGAGATTTCTCGTATGCTCCCTGCCCCCACACATGCATAGCCTCACTCCTTATCAACATTCCCCCTGGTGGTACGTTTGTTAGAATTGATGAACCTACATTGACCCATCATCATCATTCAAAGTCCATAGTTTGTATTATATTTCCCTCTTGGTGTTGTACATTCTGTGAGTTTGGACAAATGTATAGTGACATGTATCCACCATTGCAGTGTCATACAGAGTAGGTTCACTGGCCTAAAAAATCCTCTGTGCGCCACCTATTCATCACTCCCCCCTCCCTCCATCCCAGCCACTGGCAACCACTGGTCTTTAATGTCTCCATAGTTTTGCCTTGTCCAGAACATCATACAGTAAGAATCATGCATATGTATGTAGCCTTTTCAGGCTGGCTTCTTTCACTTAGTAATGTGCATTTAAGGTTCCTCCATGTCTTTTCATGGCTTGACAGCTCATTTCTTTTTGGTCTGAATAATATTCCATTATCTGGATGTACCATAGTTTATCCATCCACCTATTGAAGGACATTTTGGTTGCTTCCGAGTTTTAGCAATTATGAATAAAGCTATAAACATCCATGCACAGGTTTTTATGTGGACATAAGTTTTCAGCTCCTTTGGGTAAAGACCAAGCAGAGCGATTGCTGGATCATATGGTAAGAGTATGTTTAATTTTGTAAGAAACCTCCAAACTCTTCCAAAGTGGCCGTACCATTTTTCATTCCCACCACTAATGAATGAGATTTCCTTTTGCTCCACATTCCCACCAGCAGTGAATGAGAGTTCCTCTTGCTCCACATTCTCACCAGCATTTGGTGCTATCACTGTTCTGGATTTTGGCCATTCTACCAGGTGTGTCTTAGTGGCATCTCATTGTTTTAATTTGCATTTCCCTGTTGACATAAGATGTGGAGCATCTTTTTACATGCTTATTTGCCAACTGTGTATCTTCTTAGTGAGGTGTCTGTTAAGGTTTTTGGCCCATTTTTTAAGTGGGTTGTTTGTTTCTTATTATTGAGTTTTAAGAGTTCTTTGTATACTTTGGATAACAGTCCTTTATCAGATATGTCTTTTGAAAATATTTTCCCCCAGTCTGTGGCTTGTATTTTAATTCTATTGACATTGTTGTTCACAGAGCAGAACTTTTTAATTTTAATGAAGTCCAGCTTATCAATTATTTCATGGATTGTGCTTTTGGTGTCGTACCTAAAAAAGTCATCACCAAACCCTGAGTCATCTAGATTTTCTCCTATGTTATCTTTTAGGGGTTTTTATAGTTTTGTATCTTACGCTTCGGGCTGTGATCCATTTTGAGTTCATAGCTCATTTGCACACTTTTACTACAGAGAAAATGCTACCAAGTTGTTTTCTCTCCCAGACCGTTCAGCTTGCAGTCCCTGCAACTGTTTATCCCTCCCTTTTAGATAGCTAGTGGGTTCGCCACATTTACAAATACAGTTTATGTCTTTTAGTTAAACTTGAGGTGTTCGTCTATTTATTGATGCCACTTCACTATTACAGGAGTAGCTACCCAGATCACAGGGAAGGCGAAGACCCTGATGAGGCCGAGGAGTTGCCTTCTGAAAAGAGTTTAGAGTATGATGACGAAACTATGGAGCTAATTCTACCTTCTGGTAAGTGTATTTGTCAAAAATGAATAGCTTAATGCCAGTGAGATTGTTGGAGAGGCATGTTCCTGTCCATTCCCTTCCATGCTGAGGGAAATAGAACATAAAACTTAAAAGTGTGGGTTTATGTTCTCAGGTACGTGGTAAACTCCAAAGGTTACCACTTAGCTCTGTGTTGGCTATTTAGTTTAAATTGGATCAGTATTTTTACTCCTCTTATGACTCAGAATGCTCTGAATCAGTTATTTCTTTTTAAATATGTAGGCCCTTTCTGTTCTGTTGTCTGTCTATTTTTTGGTCCCATTTAGGTTTTTCTTCTTAATCTTGATTTATTCTTATTCTTTGAACTGATTCCTGCTTCCTAGCATTGCTCAGACTTCCAGATGGTAGCCTGGCATGGGTGTATCTGATTTACAGCACCCGGGTTGCCTCTCTGTGTTCTGGTTGTAGGGGTGGCTTGGAGTTTGAATTCTGCCTTCTGCTTTGGAGAACAGGATTCATAATGGTGGGAATTTATCCCAGGTGTGAAAGATAAAAGCCATGAATATGAGAAACATCCGCTATTGTTTATGATGTTATGATTAGCTGGTAAGAATGGGGAAGCTACAGAAAACATATGTGAGCAGGACAGGAAATGGAATGGTAGAGATAATAAGATCCTAATACCTGGTATTTACTGAGTTATGTTATTTTATATGTACATTATTTTATCTTTGCAACAAGCCTGTCAGTTAGATTCTGTTATCTTTATTTGACCTATAAGTCAGCTGAAGCTTAGACAGGTTGGGTAATTTATCCAAGATCATAGACCCAGTCAATGAAGCCTTTTCTTCACTTCCCAACACTGCCTCAGAAGATTTGCAGTAGTGGTGGGGTCAGGAGCAGCCACCTTGCCAGTGGAAATGTCTGTGATGAAGAAGCCACTCTCTAGTGTTGTTTTCCACATAGAATGTCACTGCTTAGGTACAGCCAGCCCTATTTAACTTTTTTAATAACCTTTTAAGGCTAAGGGCAGCTTTAGAGTATGAGAGTAGAAGGCAAGGGCAGGCACAACCTGTCTTGAAGATGTAATTCTTCCTACAGTGACAAGAAAGCTATAATGCAGTAGAATATTGTGGCCTGTATGATACACAGTAGCAAAATAGGCCTAAATATGTCACAGAGAACCTCTTCTACTGTAGTCTTCCTCTGGTGAAAATACCAGTACACATCATCAGAAATGAGTTTAATAACTTTTTTTCTAAGACTTATTTTTTTTTAGCCCTTTGTCTCATTAGCTTCTACATCCTTAACTGTAGAATAAGATCACAACAGACCTAGAGTAAGTTGAATAAAGATGGTCCCTGTAAAGCAGTGTGTGGCATGTAGTAGGACCACTATGAATGTTGGCTTCATTTTGTATCGACATTAGCACATTATGTTATAAAAATGTGCACAATGAGCATTTCATATTTAATAAATATAGTCTAATTGAGAGAAATTTTCACCTGGACTTAAAATTTTTGAAACTTAAAGAGACTTCTTAGCTATCTAGAAATCATTTTCCTAGGATGATTGAGTTTTCTAAGGTCAGCCAAAGCCAAAATGGGCATCTTCTTAGGAATACTCTCTCTCTCTCCCACATCCAGAGGATTACTGTGTGCAGCTCCTAATTGGCTTTTGATTATTTTTTCTTTGTTTTCTCTTTACCCATTTGTCTGTGTCACCATTACAGCTTCCTGTCTGCCCATCTCCAATCTGGTGTCCACTTGACCACCAGAACATTCTTTCTAAAACAAACACCAGTCTCTTTTCCCTCTGGAATTCCTCCGGGGGAGCCACTGCCTTCAGGGTAGCTTAGTTTCTCCAGCTGGTCCCCCAGGTATCTTGTGCGATTCCTTTACCCTCCCCCTTGAGTTTCCCTTCTCTGGCACTTTGCGTGTGTGGTGCCTCTGTCTTACTCCTGTTCTTCCTTTAAGACTTGGGTTCACCCCCCTGGAAGCCTTTCTGAACTCAGCTCCTGCCCTGCATAGGGAGAGTCTCCTCTGTTCCTATGACACTTGCGTATCTATCATAACATTCCTCTCACATCTCTGTAATTGTTGGCTTGCTTGCCTGTCTGCCCCCATTACTTTTCAGAACAAAGATTACTTCTTTCATCTCAGCAGAGGCTCGCAGACACACAGAGCCAGATACATGTTTGTTGACTGAGAGGTTGGAGGCAACTTTTAAAAGGAAAGCAAGGTTGATTCCTTTGGGCCTGCCATAGTACAGGAAAAGGAGAGCAGAAGGAGCCATTCTGGGCTATGAAGTGACCTCGAGGGCTTAGAATGATATTTGCCTGCGGTACTGAGCAGCAGATTGCTTTGCCTTTACATTGTCATGTAGTCAAAGAAGAAACTGGCATGAAATTAACCTGAAGGTCCAGTTTCCCTGGTTTTTGAAGCCTGGGTTTCCTTGCTCACAGCTGCAGGTGCACTGACTGAGTCATGTTACTTAAAGGGTTGGATAATAAAGCTCAGGATGGCTCTTTGGCCTGGACTTGGAAGTAGTGAGGTAGCTGGTGTGGTGTTAGAGCACTGTGAAATACTGTACTTTTAGACAGATTCAGGAAAGATCTAACCAACAGCCAGATACTACCTTACCCTAGAGGTTTTTAACTGGGCCATGCACCCTTGTTTTCTGTGTGCGCATGGGCTCTTTTCCGGGAGAAGGTGATAGCGCCTTAAAGTCACATATGTGGCCGTGCACACTTTTTTAACTGAGTGGGTAAGTGCATATTTTCTGGGGAAAGGTTGTAGTTTCTTAAAAGCATCTGTGACCCAGAGAAGATTAAGAACCACTAATAAAAATATCTATACATCATGTGTTACCTTCATGGGTCTTCATAGATGATTGACTGCTGAGACCTTATAATAGAGTTTTTTAAATAGCAACAAAACATAGCTTTCTTAGTGAGTCAGAAACTACCAATATTCTGAAATTTCTTACGGTTATACTGATACATTGCTTTTAATGTCACCCATACTTGTACCAGCTCATTTTAAAAATCAGTCATCTTTAAGTCAGTCTTGATGACAGTGAGGCATGATGGTTTGCTCCATGTCTCAGTACTGGTTTGGGAGGTTTTGTAATGAACCAAGACAATGGGATATCTCTGAATAAACACTATGTACCATGTAGTGATATTACAGCAGTATATTCCATCACCTGTTTGTGTCTTGGAACAAATTTATCATTCAGAAACCTCTTCAGTTATGCTCAGTTGTATGACTGGGTTAGCATGGATTTTAATGTGAAGCTAATTGGAGAAGGATTCTCATGTGGAGAGCTTAGTGATATTTAATCAACCACACTTAGTAGAGTCTACTTTAAACTGGTTTCAAAGTCAGGACAGTATTTGTGATACCTTGGATTGAGTTAGTTCAGATCAAGATCACAGAGCCAATAACAAAGAGCATCCAGTAGAGGGCACTGTGGCATTTATTTTGAAGCCTGGGATCTGGCTCAGTTTCTTGAGTTTACTTCATTGCTGTTTAGTTCCTGTGGAGTAGGCTGGTGTGAAAGACACGTCCAGTTAGCTACTGACTAGCCAGATGAAACTGTTAGTGGATCCACAAGAAATACGTAATTAATCTTAGGAAAATTGTAGTTGGAGATATTTTGTTTTCCACCATCTAATGTCATTGATTGTAAGGCTATTTGTTAGGTAAGAGTGGACAGTTCTCTAAGCGGTTGTTGCTCTGATGAAAGGTAGATGGACAGGTTGTAGCTTCACCGTAGCTCAGGCAGAACCCATCTGTTAGTTATTGGGCAGTCACACTGTGTTCTAAAAATAATTTTTCCTGATGAGGGCCTTCAAGTTGAGTTGTACTTAGCACGTTATACTTGGTGCTTAATGTCAGGTGCTCACTGTCATTGACCCAGGGCAGGGCCGCTCTGAGCACTGTATGTTTTCTGTTCTGCTTGCTGTCAGAAACCTTGTCATTGAGTAATGAAACCTTTTCAAGGATGTTTTAAAAAGCCACCTTCAATATATATTTCCAAATGCTGCTTAAGAATATAACTAGATTTATTATGTACGAATAACTACCATATCATTTAATGATTTTGAAGTAATCATCATTGCAAATGTGGAGCATCCTGACCTAACATTATAAATAGAAAATCACAATAAACAATGCTGGGGTTTCCTGCAAGAGCCTCCATTTAAGCTTGAGTCTTATCTGTCAGCTGTATCTGGGAGCTTGGTTAACTCTTATGCTGCCAGAGCGGTCAGGGGCAGGGAAACATGTTTTCATCCCTATTGGTATCTAAAGACCATAGCATCTTTGAATTGAGTTTCTCTTTGTCAGGCTCTTGAGTCTGATCGCAAAACAATCTACTGAAAGCAACTACTTTTCCATATCCGTGTAGCAATCAAGCTGTTTTCTAGGTAGCTTGCCAGGTGTAGGGACTTAAAATAAACTGACAGAATTTTTTCATGTAAATTAAAGGTGTAGATCCTAAAAGCAAATATGGCATCCACAATATTTATAGCATCCTGTTTATGGTCTTTCTGCACAAAAGATTCTGAACGAAATGGTTTTATGTATGTAAATGTAGAACTTTCCTAGAAACCATATACATGGTACTACCTACCGGTTTTTGCTTTATTCATTTTCAGTGGAAATAGCTGTTTCATATCTTGTGTATATGCTGCTGTTAAATTTCTACGTGTTTACGTCTGTCTGGGAAGGTATCTGATTGCTTATTTTTTAATATTTCTGTGAAAGCATAGCTTGTATTAGTAAGCTCTCAGGTGATGCTGATACCACTGGCCCGGGATCACCTTTTGAGAGCCATTGCTCTGATGGAGCCTGGAGTTAGTCATCACTGAATCCTGCCCCTTCCTGCCCCACCTGCTGTGAAGCTAAGATATAGGGGTCAGCACACTCTTCCTGTAAAATGCTGGATAGTCAATAGAAATTGATTTCTGAAAGCATGATTGGCTTGCATAGTTTTACCAGATTCTTCCGAATAGGCAAAAGCTGTAAAGAGCATTCAGCTTAATCATCTTTTAAAATTCTAGTTCACCAGGTGATTTCCGTTATTTAGAAAGCAATAGCACAGGCTTTCTTAGCCTAGACTCTGCTGACATTCTGGACCAGATAATTCTTTATTGTGGAGGGCTGTCCTGTGCATTGTAGGATGTTTGGCAATATCCCTGACCCCTTCCCACTAGAGGCCATGAACCCCACCCTAGCTGTAACAACCAAAAACTTCTCCAGTCATTGCCAAATGCAACATCACCCCTATTTGAGAACCACTGCTATGGAGAATTTAAGCAAAAGAAAGGTGGATTGATTTCTGTTCTAGGTGCAGACTGTGGCTTGTAGACTTGAACATCAGGATTGTTCTCTGTGCTTAATCTTCTTTCCATAAAAAAAAGTTAGTCCCTTACCTCCCAGGGCTCTATTGGCTGTGTCAGGGAGGCATATTGTGTATAAGTAAGTACAAAGTGCTGAACTTTTTGCTTAACAGTGACTTGCCATTCTCTCTCTCTCTTTTTTTTTTTTTAAATCTCTACTTCTGGTTTTCTTTCTTCCATTTTTTAATATGTTGCTTCATTTTTCTTCACCAGATAGAGCACTGTTTCTTTGGGCATATCCATTTTCCAGCTAGATACCCTTAAAAGTCTGATTTGGAAAGCCCTTGCTTTATAGCTCTGCCTTTGAAAAACTATCCAACTCAGTGTTTAAATATTGCTCTTTCAAAAAACAGGTGCCAGAGTGGGTCATCGCTCCTTGATGAGATACTACAAACAGCGCTTTGGCTTGTCAAGAGCTGTAGCAGTTGCCAAGAATCAGAAGGCCGTGGGCCGGGTACTCCAGCAGTACAGAGCCCTGGGGTGGACTGGCAGCACAGGTATGTCGATGCCGATGGCCGTGAACCAACCCGGGAGCTTGCATTACAGGAGGGGGCTTGGGTGGAGCTGATTCCATAGGATCCTCTATGTTGTCCTTAGGATCCTCTCTAGGGGAACTTAACTTCTTGGCTCTGGGGACTTCCGTTCCACTTGGTATGTTTATAGCAATGAACCCAAAGCTCCATGACTTGAAAACTTCATATTCCTGGCACAGTAACTTTCTAAAACTGTGTATACACTATTAACTTTTTCAGAAGGTAATAGTTACAAAAATAATTATTTAGTAATCATCAAAGGTTGAAATTATCCTGGAGGTTACCCAGAGGAATTAAATAGTATTCTTGTGGCAAATAGCTTGAGCTATGGAGTCAATCATGACTTATCTGAAATACTTATAGGCTCTTATACGATGAGCACAAGTAATTTAATTAACCTGAGCCTCTATTTCCTCATTTATAAAATGGAGATGATAATAATAGGACCTACCTCTTGGAGTTGTGCAGGTTGAATGGCATAATGCTTGTACGGTATAGTGCATGCACATAAGAAAGACTAGCTATCACTCCTTTCTATAATTTTCCCATAGAAAACCTAGTAAGAGTCAGAGGAATAAAGCAGGCCACTGAAATTGTTAAGCTTTGAAACCTCATCAATATGAAATTATTTAAATCCATTCTGATGTGTATGCTGTATGAAGCTCCATCCTTAGATCTTCAGGGAGCATAGCAGTCCACTAGAGGACTGTGGAGAGGATAAGAGGAGAGCTCCCTTCTGATGGCTGGAAAGCTCTGGACAACTGCCATCCATTGTAAATGCTACCATGTTTATCTACCGTGGTTTCCTTCACTATGGCTACCTGTGAGCTGTGAGGCTGCTAAATCTAGCAGACACTGACTTCATCTGACTCTTGTCAGGAATTGTCTGACTCAGTTTAGAGTCTCTGCCTTTCTCTGTCCCCTTAGATCACTGGGGCTTCACCTTTGGGCTCATGGACTCTCTCCAGATGACGAAAAATAAAGAGACTAATCCCAGTGAAATGTATATATATGGAATTTCTAGTATGCAATTCTGCAGTGTGCATAAACCCCCCAGGCCCATTTCGTGGAGACCTCAAGTTAGCAACTCTTATTTAAATGTAAGAGCCCCAAACTAACTTTGAGATTCTCTGCAAAGATTGGATTTCTCTGATCAGAAATAGTAGACCCTTGCCTCATTTCTTATCCCCTTTCCAACCACAGGAGCAGCTCTTATGCGTGAGCGGGACATGCAGTATGTCCAAAGGATGAAATCAAAGTGGATGCTGAAGACAGGAATGAAGAACAATGCCACCAAGCAGATGCACTTTAGGGTCCAAGTGAGATTCTGAGGGTCTGCTGGGGATTGAGTGATCTGTCTCCTGCACAGGTGTCCTCCTTGCCTGAGGGCCACTGGGAGCTTTTTGCTGCTACTTCTCCCTGTATTTCATCTGTTCTGACCTAATAATAAAAGTCAGAATCACATTGGCTTTCAAAGGTCATTTTGGGACAGGGTTTAAAGGTTATGCTTTCACAAAGTGATTGTTGTGTCTACTGGACTTTGGGACCCACTCTGCTGCTTGGCAGTTGCCTTATCGCCTCAGCTTCTAACTGATTATGGCTGTCAGAATAACATGGGAAACTCAGGAGGGACTGGTCCACTCCAAACTTAGTTTAACTTTCAGAAGACTAACTTGACCTGTCGTGGCACTGGAACCCAAGGGGGCTTTAAGGTTTATGTAGGAGCAAAGTTAAGTGTCACTCATTTGAATGTTTCGTGGCTCACGAAGTAGTGAAAGTCTCTCAGGGCATGTTCATTAAATCTAGGCAAAGTTAAAGAGCATGTCAGTGGCTTCCTGTAAAGATTCTTTATTTGTAAATGTGAATACACAAGAATGACAGTGCTGTGCACATAGACTC
The DNA here is from genome assembly GCF_021613505.1 of Equus quagga. Lineage (NCBI taxonomy): Eukaryota > Metazoa > Chordata > Mammalia > Perissodactyla > Equidae > Equus > Equus quagga. The sequence goes on from NC_060275.1 coordinate 107,519,581, forward strand.
CGCTTCCATTGCTGCCTTTACTTGGGCAGTTAGTTTAGGAAGAAAATAAACAAAATTTTAGATCCCATTTTAGAAACAAAAATTACCTCGGGGTTAAATCTCTGAAGAGATTCTCAGTTTAGGTGGTTGAGAGGAAGAAGGAAAATATTGGAAATGAAGTTCAAATCCATTGAGCTACTTTTGTGACTTTGGAAAAGTGAGTAGGTTTTTTGAATTTGTAAAATGAGGTGTTTATTACCTCACAGGTTGTTGTGGGGGTTAAATAAATCTACCAAAGGACCCATCACTCATTCAGTCCCTGGCACAAAGTCAGTGCTTCAAGTTCACCCTTATAGAGCAAACAGGGGCCCCACGGAGGAGGACCGGTGTTCTAGAGGGAGCAGGAGTCTTTCTGGGTAGTGGGTCCAAGGATGTCAGGAGAACGTGCTTGCGCTTACCATTCACCAGCCTTCGTTTGCTGTAGTCGTGTCTTTTCTTTACACTTTGGATGCAGCGTTGAATTAAGTACATTTCCTCAGTACATGGGCTCACTATCATCCAACAGTGGGGGGCTCCCTGGTTTTCATTTTGTTCCTTCATCCTGTTTTCTGACATTCTCCCTACACAAGTAGCAGCCTCTGTGTGTGACGCATCTTTAAATCTATATCCTGAGAAAATGATGTAGCGCTTCACGTGAGGTATGTTTTTAATTTATGCTTAACTGAAATGTACATGGCATTGTGCTATAGCTCCTGTCAGTTTGTTTTTCATTCAGCATTTTTTTCACTCAACATGATTCGCCTTGTTCGTTGCTTCTGACTGCTACGAGGTGCCCATGGTACATGTTCCCCATCTGGTGCTTACCTCCCTTGGAGCTGCTGCCTGCTCTTCTCCAACACCTGGTACCACACCGCTCAGCTGTTTGTGTACCTCGTTTGTATACATACCCTTTTAATTTTGAGGCATTTTTACCTGTGGGAGGCCATGAGGACAGTATGGTTGCTGACCTAAAAAATACTCCCTCTGTTTATTTATCTGCTTCTCCCAGGCTTCAGGAGATACCTTCTTAGTTCTGATTTTGGGTTTGTGAAACAAGCCTCTATCTCACCTCTATTCACATTATAATTTTTGTAGAATTCAGTTTATTGGCCTTTGTGGAGTAAAAGTCTTATTTGGGAGGGAGGGCAAAGAAGAGAGATTTAAACATTACCTCCTTATAGTTAAATGAACAAGACAAGAAACACGACAGATGAACTTATGTTGGGGGTGCTTCCTTGTGGCAGAGGAAAGCGTGGAAATGTCTATTGTTGATTTCCTTGTCATTCTCTCTTTGATGTGTGTCTGTGGTCCTCACTCTGAGTGGTTCACTCTGATCCCCACTCTGTCTTCTGTAGTTAGGATCCTTGGGCTTCCTGGCCATTCCCACACAGTTGTGTGCTACTGGCTCTCCGTTTTGGTTTTGCACAGCTGCATGTTCTTTTCCTGGTATCTTAACGCCTGTCATTTTGGAAAAGTGGGCAGATCCTGCCAGACAAAACTACAAGCTGAAAACTAGGGATGCTTGTGTCGCTTACTGCATACTTGATCATTTTAAATTTCCCTCCTTATAATACATGATTGACAAAGTGCTTTTCTTTCTCCAAATTTTTATTATTCTTATTTCTTTTTGATTAAATTTAATCCAAATTAACCTCAAATTAACTCTTTTTGATTAAATCCAAATTTTTAATCCTATCCCTTTTGATATTTCCCTTCAATGCCCATTGTCTTTAAGACAGCATTGTTCAAACTCAACAGTGGATACCAGAGTGATTGTATTAAAGTTCATCAGTACCAGGTTTGCGCTGGTGGCTGCAGCTGGCTGACTGTGCCTGGTGTGCAATCTTTCCCCTGGGAGTAATCTCAGGACCAGATGGCCCTGGCAAGTGGATTCGTCTGTCTTTAACTAGAGACATCAAGACTGGGATCAAAGTGAGAGAACATAATCTTGTTCCCTCTCCATGCATGTTCCTGAAGCCCCTGGTGGCTTCGCTGATTGTTTGCAGACTGGACGCTGGCTTGGTGTGTTCTCTCTGCTTTGCGGAGTGTGATTGGTGTTTTACTGAGTATGGAGTACTTTCATGAGCTGTGGTTTGTTTCTCCACTGTGAGCTGTAGGTAGCATGCCCGTTTCACAGAGGAGGAAACAGACTCAGGAAAGGTCATAACTTTTTTAAGGAGAGACAGAAGGAAGCCAGAGATGCTGATTTCTGGTGTAGTGTTCTTATTAATGTAACACACTGATACAGAATCCTTGGCATCATCCCATCCTAAGGAGCTCTCTCAGGGCTGTAAACATTTACTCGAGTCCATTAAATCTGCTGGATTTAGATCTTGTTCTAAATCTAGAAATACACGGAACCTAATGTTTACATTAATGTTATGTACAAGATACATACATAATAACGTAAATGTTACACACATGAAAGAAAACATCTCCTTTTTTTGCCTAGAATGTGAATGAATTTTGCCCCCAACCAGTTTTCATTATTTGTAGATTCTTAATTGTTAAGTTGCTTTCCTTCCACCTTAGTTATTTCTAAACTCTGTTAAGATCTCATTGGACATTATTAATTTGGAATTCACAATAATTTCATACGCAGAAGACCAGGTAGGAGCTGTGTTGCCAACTCAACATGCAGACATTTTTGTAAGAGAATTGCTGTCAGTCTACAGAAGTTTATAAGTGCTTTGAAGAATACAAGTCGTTTCATTTAGACTTACTTGCAATTGGCAAATTAATTGACACCAAAATTGATGGAGATTAGAAAGATTTGATTAGCTTGTTAATGCTGCAAACATTTGAATGTTGGAATAATAATTTATTGGTCATTTGTGGGGCAGACTTATTCCCTGGATCTGTTCTTCCTTCTTCCTGTGCATGTGGCTTCCCAGCCAGACTGCCTCTCTCAGCATCCCATGCAACAAGGTGTGGTCACTTGACTGAGTTCAGGCCAATGAATGTGAGCAGAGGCTATGGATGCAACTCAAGTACAGATCATCTCCAATTTTGAAACAAGTTGCTTTTTTAGACTCTGCCTCTTTTTCCTGTCATCAACCGGAGGTGAGGTGTTGCCACCCTCACCCATGCAGGTGAGGATAACACCTTAGGGGATGACAGAGCAATCATGTGAAAGGAACCTGGGTCGCTAAATGACGTCATGGAGTGGAGCTGCCCTGCCAATCCAGACTGGCTGGGCTTTTACATGAAATAAATTGAAGCCACTCTGTTGTGGAGTTTCTGGTACAGTAGCCTAGTTTATAATCTAATAGAGTAAAACCCCACGACAATGCTAATGGGACCTGGCATAATCCAAATTTGTTTAAGAAGCAGTTGGCAATTGCTCTTTCTTTTTTTTTTTTTTTTTTTAGATTTTATTTTTTTCCTTTTTCTCCCCAAAGCCCCCCAGTACATAGTTGTATATTCTTCGTTGTGGGTCCTTCTAGTTGTGGCATGTGGGGTGCCGCCTCAGCACGGCCTGATGAGCAGCGCCGTGTCCGCGTCCAGGATTCGAACCAACGAAACACTGGGCCACCTACAGCGGAGCGCGCGAACTTAACCACTCGGCCACAGGGCCAGCCCCGGCAATTGCTCTTTCTTATCTTCCCCCATGCTCCTGTCCTGAGGACACTGAGGTGGGCTAACTTCTCTTATGCAGGATTGGGGGACAGTTAGGGAAAAAGTGCCTCATGATCATTTGGTACTTTCTCAGGTCAATATTTTCAATATTACTTTTTTTTTTTAAGTTCTTTTGGAGACAGTACAACCAGAAACTAATATTTTAGTTGGCCAGTTTACAACATGCCTGCCAATTCTTTGATGTTCCTCCCAAGGAGAGGTCGGGTCTGTCTCCCCTTCCCTTGAAGTTGGGTTGGCCTAAGTGACTTTCTCATAACCAATAAAGTGCAGCAGAAGTCGTGCTGGTGACTTCCAGGGATAGTCATAGAGTGCAATTCAGCTCCCCCCTTGCTTCCTTGGACACTTGACCATGTATGAAGTTTGATGCCCCCAAGGAGGTCAGGCTGTGCAAAAAACCAAGCCACATGGAGAGGTCCCTAACCGTCCCAACTGAGGTTCCAGTCAGTGGCCAGCACCTACTGCCAGCATCGAGGGCCCCATCCTGCATGTCCAACCTTCAGATGATTGCCATGCCCTACTGACATCTGAGTGCAGCCATATGACAGATCCCAAGCGAAAACTGCCAGATAAGACCTTCCAAAAATCCTGACCCACAGAAGCAATACGCATAATGAAATAGTTGTCTTACACCACTAAGTTTACACAGCAGTGGTAACTGGAACACCTCACCGTTACACCAGCACACGTTTTGCATGGGTGACTTTTTTGGTTTCCACTTAACTGTCTTATGATAGAATTCTCTGGTCAATATGGTTTCAAGGGCAAGGACTTTACATACATTGTTTTACTCTATTTAATCTTTACAACAGCCTTAAGAGGTAGATACAATTATTATTCCCATTATATAGCTGAGAATCTTGGGCATAATATCCCAAGGTCATGCTGCTCTTAATCACCACACACTCTATCATCTATGCTGAAATATGAGAGCCTCCTTAAGTCAGAATTTTAGACTTTGATGGCACATTTACCTGACCTAGATCAATTCTCACCATTCTAATCTTCCCTCCCATACATTCAAGAACCTGGAGGCTCAAGATAGTATAATGTGGGGACTGGCTTAGTGGTCTAGAGGTTAAGTTTGCATGCTCCGCTTTGGTGGCCTGGGGTTCGCAGGTTTCGATCCCAGGTGCAGACCTAGCACCACTCGTTAAGCCATGCTGTGGTGGCATCCCACATAAAATAGAGAAAGATGAGCACAGATGTTAGCTCAGGGACCATCTTCCTCAAGCAAAAAGAGGAAGATTGGCAACAGATGTTAGTTCAGGGTCAATCTTTCTCATAAAAATTTTTTTTTAAAAAAGATGGTATAATGTGACTCATTAGTGGGACATATCAGTAACTGACAGAGCAAGGAAAACCTGTTTCTCTGTGTTTGCGTGCTGGTCGCTATACTACTCTGCAAAGTCAAACTTTTCAGCTCCTTCAAAAAACCTTTTAGTATAAACTGTTGAGTAAACATGATACATTTCTTTAGAAGATAAGATAGTGTATACCTGAAACTACACTAAAAGCATTAAAACTATACTAAAAAATTAAATCTGTCTCTTAAAGAAATCTACAGTTTTGATCTCATTGAATACAACCTCTAAATCCTGATTTCAAGGTATTTGTTATATTACTTCCTTATGTTTTCTTACTCATCACCATATTTGGTATTCCATCCTCAAGTACCATTTTCATCTGGGGTAATGTGTCTCAGACGTGTTGCCCTGCCCAAGATTACCCATTTTCTAAGCACAGCATCTGCAAATGTGGAAAATAAGACTCTGTTTATAAAAGCGAGGGATTTCAGTTTTTCCGAAGAGCTTTTTATAATGCTTAGTGCCAGAGGATGAGTATATTAAATTGACAGTAAATGGAAGCTATTGTACCATTTATGCTTGAAACGTGACTCTCCTTCAAGATGTCCTTCCTGTTTCTAATTCAAGTGAAGGAAATCTATTTGGATAATTTGGTAGTATATTCTTTTTATTCATCTTGAAACTTGGAATTTTTCCTGGAAATAAACACAAAAATATATAATATGTAAAAATTCAGTAATAATAAAAGCTAAGACAAGGAGCTTATGTGCCAGATGTATGCACTTTACATGTGTTAACTCATCTCGTCCTCACAACTCTGAGAGGTAGGTAATATCCTCATTTATCCAGGTGGGGAAACTGAGGCATAAAGGGGCTCTAGAGCTAGGAAGTGGAAGTGGCAAAGTCGGGATAGGAATCCAGGTAGTCAGCTCCAGAGTCTGCACTCTTCACCACTACATGGGCAGCTCTTAAGTCCTTCCGTCTCGGAAACCCTTTACACGCTTTGAAAGTATGGAGGAGTCTGAATAGATTTTGTTTTTGCTGGTTGCATCTATTGATACGTACCGTATTAGAAATTAAGACTGAGAAAATTTTAAAGTGTTAATTCATCTAAAAATAATAAAATCATTACATGTTAACATAAATGTATTTATGAAAAATAACTATATTTCCTTTAGAAAACTGTAGTGGGAACAGTGAGTTTATTTTACATTTTTGCAAATATCTTTCATATCCAGCTTAACAGAAGACAAATGGATTGTCATACCTGCTTCTGTGCTCAATCTGTCGTCTAACACGTACAGAAACTCCACTGTACCCTAATGGGAGAACAGGTGGAAAAGGCAACTAGCATCTTAGTATTACTATAAAAATAGCTTTGACTTTGCAACCCCCTGAAAGGGTCTTGGGACACCCAGGGGGTCCTGGATCGCACTTTGAGAACCACTGCACTACACTTCACTGCCTCTCGGCACGTGGGGTAAGTGTCTTGGCTGAACTCTAAGTGCTCCTTGAGAAAGGGTGTTTTCTCAAGTAAATCCCAGCCTGGTGTGTAGAAGGAACAGTGGCTGTGTAGTCAGAGACTGAGGTGCAGTCTGGTTCTGCCTCGGCAGTCCTTGACCTTCACTAAGTGACCTTGTTTGCCTGGCTCTAATTCCTCTTCTAAAATAGGGATAGTCACAAATCCCTTGCAGGGGCATTGTAGGCATTCCAGAAAATATGTGACAAGAAGCCTTACAGGTACTGACACAGGATGCCTGAGCAAGGGTAGCTTTTATTCCACATTGGTCAATGATGGCCAGGAAAGGAAGGAGAGGGGTCACATTCGACCAAAAGGGAAGGAAAAGAGAGGCAACAAGGGCAGACCTACAAACCCGTATCTTAGAACCAGATGTACCTTGAAAACCAGATATATTCAGAGATTCATAAATTTGGGGTTTTAGAAAGTTAATGTGGTGCATATACTGTTTATAATGTTAGACCTCCATAGAACCTAGAGGACCACCTGATAATCCAGCACTTTACTGGTTCTAGAGGGGGACAAATTCCACTCACACCAAGGCCTAGAAACAGCCTCGTGTCTGTTCAGGCCAGGTTTTGATGTCAAATTATTTACAAGAAATCTTTATTGTTCAGAGCTCTGGGGACTTTGGGATTGTGGGCTTTGCCAAAAGCCGTAGCAGCATCAAGCTGGGGACTGTGCCCATACAATTTCATTTAATTCTCTCAATTCCATGAGCAAGAAGCAGACATCTCAGGATCCAGAAACATCTTTGCTAGTTTTTGCCTTTTAACCTTCTTTATAGGATCCCAGGGTTGGAGCAGTGGCCTCTGACTTTCTGTCTGTGGCTGTTGCCTGCAATTTAAAGTCCAAACGTTTACTATATTTGGGTGGGGAGAGGGAGTTAGACATGTGGACTGTGTGTGTGTGTGTGTGTGTGTTTCAAAATGAACCCAATAGCATCAGCAAATGTCTTAATGAATGCATAGAAAGTTTGTATTTAGTCTATTGAAAGTCCACCTAGCCAGGGCCCTAATTTCCTGAAGAACAAAGATAAGATGAGATGATATATTTTGGATACGAATAAAACCCATTACCACTACATTCATAGGGGTAGAAGTTGAACACATGGACACGTTTAAAACTCTGTAAACAAGAGCCTACACTGATTATTTCATGTTCATAATCTCCAACTTACAGAATTTCACAGAGAAGTAAACCCTGATGTTGTTTAAAGATAAAAGTTCTGGCTATGAATTGATGTTGCACGATATGAAAGGATTACTGGCACCTGGAAGTAAATTCCTGAAGGATTCATCAGAATTTGAAATTACACATGTATATGACAATGCTTGAGTATCTTGAGAAACCCTTCAACTATTGGTTTCTGTAGGATTTTACAGTAATTTGCAGCTTCAAAGATAAAATAATTTAAAATAATTTTTTCTGCCTTTACCTACACTATTATTCCAACTTCAGGGGGAAATAAGTTACATTTATTTGGACATCTATACGTGCTACACACATTAGTAGGTGCTTTATTTTGTTGATTCCAACTTAAAACCATGTATATATTTTTAATTGTAGTAGACGTCTTTAAGTTTACCACTGTCATGAATTCAGCATCATGGTATTAAAATATCCCCTCCCAGCCATGTCAAAAAGCAGCCAATGCTATTTGTTAAAAGGGAGGAAAGAAGGAAGACTAACTTTTTGTAATGTTGTTTAGTTAAGTCGATATGGCTGCTGCAGTGAGTTAGGAGGACTGGATTTTTCTCCTTTTATTTTCCTTCCTTCCTTCCTTCCTCCCTCCCTCCCTCCCTCTCTCTCTTCCTACTTTCCTCTCCTGTGTGCTCTTTCTGTCTGTCTCTCTCTTTCTCTCTTTCTATCCTTTTTCTTTTTTCTTTCCTTCCTTCCTTCTGTTATTTTACCCTTATATACTGGATTTTAATGTTTCTATAAACAGTAAACCACTGCTACTTTATTGGCTTCATTAACTAGAATTCCCTTAGGAACTGTAATTTCAGTCATAACAATTAGCTGAACCCAGGGCTTCTCGCGAGGCCCCTAGTAACTACTGGGCTCATGGATGCCTGTCTGAGCTCCTTACCCTGAACGTGAACTCAGCAACTCAGTATGTGCTGGTAATGGATGCAGTGGTGTGCCAATGGATCTCCCCTCCAGGACTGAGGCACTCATTTCCCCAGCTGCCAGGAGGGCTGGCCTTTGATGCCTCCCAGATGAGTCCCTCTTTGGGAATAGCCCTTGGCAGAAGGAAGCTGCCCTACTCAAGGCCACACTCCCTCTGTGATGGCAGCCTGCATCTGATGGCTGGCCCCTTTGCCTTGCCATTTCCCTGATGACCTTCCCAGCTCCTGAGCTCTCCATGGGATTGCCTGAGGCCTTTATTGCAACTGCATCATAGTTCAACTTCTGCCACTGTGAATCCTTTTTCTCTTACTTCCCTATAGGTATAGATCCCGAAAGCACTCTCCAATAAAAGTCCTGCATGTAAATCTCCATCTCAGAATTTGTTCCTCAGGGAAGCATAACTAAAACCTTTGGTGCCAGGAATGGTCCTTGGAAGGAGGCTCTTAAGTGAGATCTGGAGCAGGATCACCAGCTGGCCTGTGGTCAATGAGGACACCATCACTGGGGGTAGACAGAGTACCCATAGCCCCGTGCATGCTGTAGTCCTACAATTGTTAAAACTTGCACTCTGGTGAGACTGCTGGGAGGGTATATATTGGTGGGTGCAGTCTCTGTGTATTTGGGAAGTTCAAGGGACGTGGTAATTATGAGTACCGTGGAATTGGATGGTTACTGTTGAGTACTATAAAATGAAGTAGAGAAAGGCAATGAAAGACTGGAGTGATTAATCACCAATTTAAGGCTAAGTGTGAAAGCCAAAGGGCTTATGATAGTTTATAAAGAGACTCTCAACTCCTGCAGTCAGAGGCAGAAAAAGCCAGGAGCAAGCCTAGAACTTAATTATAAGGCCAGAAGAGCTCCAGAGAAGTTGAATTCTCAACCCCAGCAAGTCTACTATGCCAAAGTCAGGGCCCTGATTGGGAAGGAGTGAGATACTGAGACTTGGAATATGGACATCTGTGTCCATGCACTAAAAATCTTGAATCCTGAGATGCCCCTGAACCCCCTGGGCCCCTTCCTCCCTATGAAAAGCTAGTTCTGCTGCCTTGCTTGAAGATGATGCTGATGCCTCTACTTTGTAAGACAGCATGCACCCAACTCAGGATCTACCCCTAACTCCATCCCTGGGCACTAGACCAGTCATTAGAATAGGGATCAGCAACTACAGCCTATGGGCCAAATCTAGCACATAGTCTGTTTTTGCAAATAACGTTTTATTGAAACACAGCTATTCCCATTAGATTACATATTGTCTATGGCTGTTTTCACGCTACAGTGAGAGATTTGAATAGTTGCAACAGAGCCTAAAATATTTACTCTTGGCTCTTTACAGGAAAAGTTTGTTGACCTCTGAGCTAGAGTCAAGTCATAACAAAACCTAGAAGGGAAATTCTGCTAGATAGGGGCAGCACTGTGACAAGGGAGGAATGGAAATATACATCAAAGAAGATGCAGGACTTAGCCAACAAGTACTAGCAGACAAGGACGAGTATTTATGGGATTGAATTCTGAAGGGTCTAGATTAAGGAGGATGGAATATATAGTTAGCTAATGGAAAGTGTATTCACATGAGAGCACTCCCCTGAGATATAGGGTTTAACACTCTCTTGGTTGGTGCTTGGAAGCTTCGAAAAGTAATGACCACACTAAGTGGAGGAAATATGTGATCAGTGCCTTGGCAGACATGTAGAAAGAGATCAAAGTCTCAGAGAAGCAGGCATGCTAGAGTATATATACTCTGTAAAAATGGAAAATCCGCTAGCTCACTATATTTCGTAGGGGCACCCGGAGGACCCACCATTTACTAAAACTGTAAGGAAAGAGCTGGTGAGAGGGGCATCATCTTCACCGAGAATCTCAATGGAGGCTGTCCTCTGTAGGTTAGGGCTGATGCTGTAGAAGGCGCTGTTCTAGAACTGAGCTCCCCGAAAACAATGAGGATGATAAGATCCCAGATTGATAGAGGCCAGGTGGCAGAACTTAAACATCAGAAGCAAAGAGGATGCAATTATCATGAGTGGTAAGGGGCCTTCACTCACAGAGAGCTATGGAGATGATTAATAGAACATGGTGTTCTTAAGAGCAAGATAGAAGGGTAGATAAGGAAGATAATGTGAACACACCACTTAAAAGTCATGGCCAGGGGCCGTCCCCATGGCTGAGCAGTTAAGTTTGCGCTCTCCATGTTGGGGACCCAGGGTTTTGCTGGTTTGGATCCTGGGCGCAGAGCTGGCACCACTCATCAAGCCATGCTGAGGCAGCATCCCACAAAGCAGAACTAGAAGGACCTGCAACTAGAATATGCAACTATGTACTGGGGGGCTTTGGGGAGAAGAAATAAAAAAAAGATTGGCAACAGATTTTAGCTCAGGGCCAATCTTTAAAAAAAAAAGTCATGCCCAATTTCCAGTCCTGAGCCAGTCCTTTGATCCAGAACCTGCTCCCAGAAGGAGAGGCTGGTTTGAGGAAGTATCATGCAATACCATAGCAAGGGCGTATGGTAGTAATTTTCCCAGTCTTTACTTAAGCGATCTGTGGCCATTTCCTTGAGTAATGACCCAATGGGAAAAAGGGCAATCCCAAATATTTCAAGTGTTCTTGGGCATGGCAATCTCCATCGATGGGGATTTTATGTTTTATCATGGCCCTTTGCTAAAATAGGGGCTTTTAGGGGGCAAGTAATAAGTCTAGGCTCAGTCTAGTTCACAGTATGTTCTTTGGCTCCATCGATCCACCTGATGATTATCTGTTCAGTCTGAGTATATAATTGAAATGAATGTCCTCAGTAGTTGGCAGAATCTCCTCATCACCTCCTTGGTTTGTAGAGTGAGCTACTTTAGGGGAGAAGGCCACATGGAAACCTCTGAAACTTTCCACCTATGGTCAAGAGAGTAGATAAAAAAGCCAATATCACATTCATGGGAAATGGCAGAGATATTGGCCACCCATAACACACTCAACACTGCAAGGGTAGTGGTCCCCATCATATCCTCCTTTAACTCACCATTCTGTCCTCTTCAAAAACAGGGACCCTGATAATTGAGAGTGGACTGCTAATTAGCTAGTCAGCTAATTACTTGTCTATTGTCACTGCTAAATATCCAACCTGCCAGCAACAGAAACCAAAACTGAGGCCGCAATACAATGCCCTCTCCTGAGGAGACCAAGCAGTTACTTGTTAGCAACTTGATTGCATCTGATCCCTTTCAATCTGAAAGTGGCAGTGATGTATCTTGACTGGAATTGACACATATTCAAGAAATGGCTTTGTCTTTCCTGCCCATAGGGACTCAACCAGAACCACCACCCAGAGCTTATAGATTATTTGATGAACTGACACAGGATCCTGCATAATGTGAACCTGGACCAAGGAGCCCACTTTGTAGCACCTGGATCCCACCCACACCATACCACACCACCCAGAAGCTACCTGCCTGATAGAGCCTTTTGAAAACACAGCTAAGTTGCCAGCCTGGAGATGATACCCTGTGAGGATGGGAAGGCATTAAATCAGTACCTATTATATAGTGCTGTGTTCCCAATAGATGAAATTGATGGGTTCATAAAATAAGGATTGGAAGTAGGCTTGGCCCCATTTACCATTACTCCCAATGGCCTGATTGGGGAATTTGTGCTTCCTTGTCACTTCACATTTAGTCTCCCAGGTCCTGGTCCCCAGAGAGAGAGAATGCTTCTATCAGGGGACTCAGCAAGAATTCCATTAAACTTTAAGCTACAGCTGCTGGCTAGATGCAGTGACATCCACCCTAGTGGATGTGATTCACTTAGCTATTCCTTGATACTCTCTTGCCAAATTTTGAAGGTCAATGAGCAAGTACAATAACTATGGCTTGAATTTGTCCATTTACCACCACAGCCACATCCTCATGGTGATCTAGGGCTCAGAGCCCTCAGGGCTGAGAATCTGGGTCACCCCACCCAGTAAGCCACACAGACTAGCTAGCTGAAGGTGCGGGTGTTTAAAAAGGACAGTAGAAGAGGGAGAGAATGATACCAGCTGTAGTGGCAGGGGCTGTAGTTCATCCCAATAACCTTCCTCTTATAAGTTTCCCCAGAAAAAGATGTCGTTCAGAACCATATGGAGCTTTTCTCAGATGGGATGAAATTAATACATGAAGGAATGGGATCTGGGAGGCGCCAGGGGTGGACTGTAATAGGTGGGGAGGTATGCTCCCTAGATCTCCCCTTTAGGACCAAAGAATTCATTTTGCAAGCACTCCGAAGAATTGGCTATGACTCCTGCAAAGGGACTCATCAGTGGGTCCCATTCAGGAATGGCCCTTTGGCCAAAGGGAGCTACGTGGTCCAAGGTTAGAGCCCATTTCCAATGGCATCCAGAGGTGGGCTTATGTGAAGATACAAAGGCCTGGCACCCTTGCCTCCATTAGGAAAACTCTGAAGGGCCATTGCCACTTCCAGTCTCCCTGTGGTATTTGCTGCAGCTTCTTTTGCAACTGCATCACAGCTCACTTCTCCCATGCCCAGTCCTTCCTCCCTCACCCCTCACAGGTGCGCTCCCAATAAAGCCCCTGAGTGTGACCTTCCAGCTCAGAAACTGGTGCCCAGGAACGTGGTCTGTGTGTGCCCTGGTGTGAGCATCGTACAAATGCCTTTATTTTCCCAGTTGTAATCCGGGGTTAAAAACAAACTAGTGATTAAGAGTAAATAATTTTTCCTTCACAAACTGAAAATTAAAATGTTTAGTAGTTTCATTCAACGGAAAACGTTTTGTTGAACACAAAGGGCTTTGTTTCTATGGTAAGGTATCTCCACATAGCATCTTTCCTTCAATGAGCTTTTGATGTTTCAATTATTTATTTTTTAATCAAGTCCTAATCCATTGTTTGGATAGATGTTTCTAAAGTATTTTTAAGATGTAGTATATTTTAAAAATTAGATCTCCATCTGTCGTCATCCAGAATGCGTGTTGGCAGATGGTGAACGGGCTTAATTTTAACCCCTGAATGCTGTTAGCTTGCTTCGCTGTATCCCTGGGAAAGAGGTGCCATTGTGAGCGCTCTTTTCCTCTCCACTCACAGTTAATTTTGCTTCACTTTGTGATCTGCAGCATTAGATTTTTGAAAAACAACAACAACAAATCATCACCTTACGCTGTTGAAAGAGGATCATGGGCAATTGATCTACAAAACGTATGTTCTCTTTCCATCTCCAAATTATTTCTTTTCGATGGGAAAGACAAGTTTACTTGAGCACATCACAGATCTTTTAATTCACTTAATTTCTTTCTTAAGTTGATAGTTTTGATGCTCTTTCGATTTAAATCAGTGGTGGTGTTAGGGGTTGAAAGTACACAGAAGTTGATTGATCTTTTTTTTAATCATCAATCTGAAAACTAACCAGATAACACTTGGAGTATTCCATTTCAAATATAGATAAGAAATCAGCATATAGCACATGGATAGGCTTTTCTGACAGATTTTTTTTTCAGATTGTTTATTCTATGACTTTCCAGTCCTTAGCATGTGTGGAATTTCATTTATACACATTTCGATGTCCTCTTAAACACCATTTTTTAGTGTTAAAGCTTTTTTATTATGGAATTTTCCAAATGTACACAAAGGTAGAGAGAATAGTATAGTTCATGACCCCATCACTTAGCTTCAACAATTATCAACATTTTGCACATCTTGTTTCGTTTACTAATTTCCACTTCCTCCTCACCACACAATACATACATGTGTACGCGTGCACACACACACGCACACACACACGCACACTTTTCTCCTGGAATATTTGAAGAAATACCAAACATTGTGTCATTTTCCTCATAAGGTACTTTATGTGCATTTAAGCAGTAAGACTTTTTTTTCGTACTCACCTGGGGATTATCATACTCAACAAAAATAATACATTAAATATTCTAATACCAAATCCATATGCATATTTCCCCAATTGTCTCAAAGTTGCCCTATTCAAATAATAAGAACCAATAATGTCCATAAACTCCATGTTTGCCATGTCTTTTAAGTATTTTAGTCTACACAGCTCCTCTTCCCCTCTCATGCCTTTGAATTTGTTGGAGAAATTGGATTATTTATTCTTTGTGTTCCATATTCTGGAATTGTATGATTGTTTTTCTGTAGTGTTTTTAACTCTTTCCTCTGTTCTCCATATTTTCTATTAGCTAGTAGTTACGTCTGAGACTTGATCTGATTAAAGTTCAAATTTTTTTAGGTCATAAGATTTTTTTATCCTGTGTACTTCCTGTGGAATCATACCATGAGCTCTTGATGTCTTGTGGCATCACTTTCAGTAATGCCAATAATCAGTCCAGGTGATGTCAGAATGCTCCGTCCTCTACAAGTTTCTTATAAACATTTCCCCTGTGGTTTTAGCATTCACAGACAACCATAGATCCAGTGTTTCATTAAGGACTGAAATAGCAATTTTCTTATTGTCATTTCTTCTGCATTAGTTAGCCATAACTCTTCTATAAAAAGCATAACAATTATTTGGCTGACCTTCAATACAGTTTGTATAGGAAAGGTAGGACAAATTTTTTATTCTTTTTATATAACAAACAGCAATTTTCACAGTAATGAATTGGTGCTCTTTATAATCTCCAATGGTAACTAGTCAGTTTTTTAAAAAAGTATCATTATGCACTCATGAATTTTTATGTATTTACTATTGATTATTATTTACTATGTGATTATTATTCTTTTTGACAGTCATATCATGCCATTTTGGCTAATAGGATCTCTTTCAAGTTGGCTTCCTTTTGACATGACCTCTTTAGTCTTTGGTAATTTCTTGCTTTCCTGCATTTGAAGATGTCCCGGGCTGATCTTATACATTTCAGATTCCATATAGATTCCCAAAAGGTGATTTACTGGGTCAGGAGGATTAACTATTTTTAAAGTAGTTTGACATAGTGGAAAGAGTATGAGCTTTGGAGGTGGGTAGGTCAGGGTCAGAATCTAAGCCATATTACTCACTATCTCTGGGGCCTTAAAAAGGTTTATCGCACAAAATGAGGATAATAAGAGCCCATATAAGGAAGAGGAAATTATAATAACATATGAAATTATTTTATTATAGTGTTAAGTAGAAAAAGCAAGATTCACAACTATATAAAAAATGCATAGAGAAACTATTGTGATCAAATATTCTAACAGGTTAATAGCGGTGTCTTTTGATGGTGGGACTACAGGTCATGTTTTTCTTCTTTATGCTTCATATTGTACTTTTCCACATAATCTAGAAAGGGAAGAAATAAGATAACTTCGTTAAAATAAAAATAAGCCTCTACCACAAATCCTGTAGTGTTGATTAAAATTCATTTGGGATATGATTCATTGCATACCCTTTTTGTATCTCTCATGGTCAATTTAATCCACTCGTCCTTTAACAGAATTGAATGCAAATTATATAATACAGAAAAATATTGATGTAACTATACTCTGCCATCTGCTTCCTTTATCTATGTTGTGTCATATTGATTTCAATAGACCAGGTCAAATCTGAGTGTTTCCTGCTTTCAAGGATGACCTCTGGAGGCCTCTTACTACTCTGCCTCCTTGCTCCCAGGGGAGGGCCACTAAGTTCTGGGTTGACAGCTGAAGACAGAGTAGTAAAAACAAGAAGTAAAATAAAATCTCTGTTGGACATGCTTATAAATCAGTTTTCCTATGGGACAGAATTGCTGGTGTTGGTGCTCATTGAAAATAGTCTTATTGATCAGAAAACTAAACCAATTGGTTCTTTATTCATCTAAGGATTCAGATTCAGACTGACTTGTCAAAGATGAATTCGTGTAATTCTGTAATTCTTTAAAACGATGGCAAATGATAAAAACTTTTGTGGAAGATATCTGCAGAGGTTTCTAATCTAAGATTCAGTCTGATTTTCAGGAATGATATTTTGATTTTGGACTCGAGGGTCATAATTTCCTCTTTTAAAACGGGCAATGAAATTCTGGACATTTGGGGTCTAAAGATAACAGATAACATTTTTCTTCATAATTTTTTTTCTGTGTAAATATATCTTATTTCAAAAGAGAATTCTTGATTTTAATTTTAAAGCAGTGTAGGCTAGGTCTTGTGGAAACTTGATGGCTGTGGCCTGCTCAATTAATTTGAACAATGAATTGCTTTTGATAGGTCTTTAGGTGGCTGTGTAAGAAGAAACAGGTAAAAGAAAGCATCCTGGTAACTGAAACAACTAGAAAGGGTTTTTTTTTTTTCCTCTGCACTTTTCTTTCATGTTCCTCCTTATTGATGGGCTGATTTGGACACTGATCTGTAGATGAGCCAAAGCATTGAGCATCAGGACCACTGTCACTAAAAGTGCTGCTTCATTCAACACCACACCTTCAGTGAGCACTTGTTCCTGGTGCAGGTTCTCTGTTGAATGTTAGAAGTACATTGATGATGTCTCTCACAAAGACCTTATAGGCTCGCTAGCTGGACTGTACGTACGCACACTGGTAAACAAGAGATTAGCAGAGGATACACCAAGTGTGATATGTGCTGTGTGATGTGTGATGACAGGGAGCCATCCCTATGGACAGTGTACTAGTCAGAGTTCTCCAGAGAAGCAGAACCAATAGCATCTCTCTTCCTCTCATTATTTTAAGGAATTAGCTCATGCAATTTTGGGAAGCTGGCAAATCTGAAATCTGCGGGGCAGGCCAGCAGGCTGGACACCCACAGAAGAGTTGACGTTGCAGTCTTGAGTCTGAAGGCAGTCCTGAGGCAGAATTCTCTCTTCCTTTGGTGGGATGGTGGGGAATCTCAATCTTTTTCTCTTAAGGCCTTCAACTAATTGAATAAGGCCCACCCACATTATGGAGGGTAATCTGCTTTACTCAAAGTCTGCTGGTTTAAATGTTAATCTCATCTAAAAAATGCCTTCACAGAAATGTCTAGACTGGTGTTTGACCAAACAGCTGGGAACCAAAGCCTGGCCAAGATGACACATACATTTAACCATCACAGATGGGGAAACACTTCCTCTGGGGAGGCTGGTTAAGAGACATACCAACATCCAGAGAAGACTGAAAACCTGAGTCCTTAGCTGCTCCAGAAGTATCTGACCTGACTGCCTCTCAGAAATAAGGAAGCTGTCCAGGGGAAACACCCTTTCCCCAGGAACAAGTATATGAATATTTGCCACAAGTTGGGTAGAGAGACGAGCTCCCTCCAGAAGTACCAGGGAGTATGACCGCCTTAGTCCTGGCCTCAACACTTCCCTTGGAAATGCCAGTTTCTTTCTCTGCATATTTATGTGGTTCTTTTTTCCTTATCCTCTCCAAATCCATGATTTTCGATTGGTTCTTTTCTCTCTCTCTCCCTTTTTAAAAATGTGAGTATTTTATCTATTGAAATATCAGAAACTTTTACATTTTTAATTACAGATTATTTATTTCTTGAATATGTAATTCATTCCTATGGCACAAATTCAAGATTCAAAAGGGTATTTATACAGCAAAAATATTTCCCTCTCACTCCTTGACCTCAAGCTACCTTAAGTCCTGCCCCAGAGGCAGCAGCTACTACCAGATTAAGGATTTCCTTGTAGAGATATTTTATGTATATGTGAGCAAATGAATATGGACGCTTCAAAAAATATACCAATGATAACACCTTGCTTTTTTTTCGTTTAGCAAAATATCTTGGAGACCATTCCACTTGAATTTAGTTAAAGCTGACTTATTTTTTTACAGCTACGTAATATTCCACTGTACAAATATATACCATAATTTATTTAGTCAGTCTCCCATCTAGATTTTTTCCAGTCCTATACTGGTACAGACAAATTGGCCATAAATATCCTTGTACACACATTTTCCCACATTCTTTAGGATAAATTCCTTGAAGTAGAATCGATAGGTGAAAGGGTATGTGCATTTGAAATTTTGACAAATTAGCCAATTGTCCTCTATAAAGACCAAACCAGTTAACACACTTACGCTTGGTTATTTTCAGCTCCAACTTACAGATGTACAAACATGACATCACAGGCATTATTTTCCAGGGTGGCGATGGATTTTGGCTGATCCAGTCTCTCCTTTTCCTCACATCCCTGGGGGCCAATCCCCAGCATTTGGAAGTGGGTGTAGTCTGAGGAAAGGGAACAATGTAACGGGAACTCACCCATGGAGACATTCACCCAGAGCTTCACCTTATCACATTCGGCTCGATCAGGTACAAAAATGTAGGTCTCCTCTTGGTGACTTGCCCAAGGTCACACATCTCCAGTCAGGAGTAGAAGTTGGTCTCTCAAGTTCTTGTTCAGCTCTTGAGTTCTTGTGACCTTCAGGGGCATAGATTTGTGACCATGACTAAATGACCTAATGCATCTACATCATTTATGAGCTGGGTCATGTGTGGAGTTTATGAGCTGGTTCATGTGCATTGTTTAGGACAGTGTTTAGTACATAGAAAGCACTCAGCAAACATGAGTTATTATTGTCATTCTTGCTCTTAGGAGGTGAGTGGGAGAGGGACTGGAGAGACAAAGAGGAGTCTGGACGTTGCTGGGGCTGGGGACTGAAGCCCCAGAGACAGCTAGGATGACCTCCCGGTCCTTCCAGCTGTCTAATTCAAGCAGCTCCAGCTTGACTTGAGCTTGGTTTGAGCATTTGAGTTATGGGGGATGGTGAGCATTTTTCTTAATTGAACAGGAGCTAATGAGAGCTGTATTTCTTTGAATCTGCCCATTGGATGAGAACAAACATTAATTAACACTGGGCTGGAAAGGCCAGATACAATTTACCAAACGAGAGGGCATCTTCCCACATCAGTTATAAAACAGTGTGCAGAGGACCGGCGCGCGCTTTCCAACAGCGAAAGTCCATCACCACTGCCGTGTTAAATACAGAGTGAAGGCCCCATAAACCAGCATCCATGTGTGAAGCAATTAAACTTGGCTCTGCCCCCGCAGCAATGCTCCAGCAGCTGCCTCCGTTGGAGCTTTCAAGGCTCAGCAACTTGTAGGATGACACAGGAATAATAATGCACTGGTTTTCTTTGCGGACACAAAGAAGGCTGCAGTGGGGGAGCTGGTCTCCTAACTGAAGCAAGATTGGGAAGGCATCCTCATCTAGGTCCACAGGGAGGGGTGGGGCTGGCTCTCCCCGTTGATGCCTCCTGCCAGTTCCCTCGGCCAAGACAGACCCTATGGTCTGCTGATGGCCATTACTAGGCACATTTGACACACCTGGCGGGAAACCCAGACTCCAGGGGAGGCAATAGTGGTCTGGCTGCTTCTTCTCCTTCTCTTTAATAGTGAATGCAACCCACCACTTCACAGTTTACATCTCCCATCCCACCAGATGTCCAGGTTTCCTGCTCTAGTTTGGGAGTCCAGACAGTGTTTCTAAGTCTTTGCGGCTCAGTGAGGTTGGTGGTTATTCTGAATATGTTTCTGAGATGGTGTAGTTAGTTTGGTTTATAATAACACCCTCCATTTTCTGCTGATAATTTGAGGCATTGAGGACATTGGCATTAATCCATGAAGGACAAGGCTGGATAAGGTCTAGGCCGGGAGGAAGAGTGAAGGAGAGTACTATGGGACTTCTCTTTCTCCTCTTTGACCAATAGCTTCAAGATCTGGGAGGCTGAGTGAGTCCCATTGACACCAACACCCATGTCTCCAGAGCACACCCAGCACCTGCTTGACCCTGGGTGTGTGATACGGCCGTGTCTGGGTGTGGGGCACCTTCTCGGCTCACCCTGTCTGCTCCACTCTCCTGGCCAAGGGGCCACTGCAGTCCCTGCTCCACGGCTTCCAGCAGATCCTGCTCCACTTCATTTCCCTGGGTCTCTGGGAAGAGGGAGGCAAGGTGTCTTGCGTCACCCCGGCCCCAGAAGCATCAGTGCCTGTGTAGCTGAGGCAATGTGGCTCAGTTGTTAAGAATTTGACCATCTCTGTTAGAATCCTGATTCCAGCTCTTACTGTGTGTCTTTAAGGGAACTGCTTACCCTCTCTGTGACTCAGTTTCCATATCTGTAAAACATGAATAATAAGAGTACCTACCTCATAGGATTGTTGTGAAAATTAAATGAGATAATGTATGTAAAGTAATTAGAATGGTGCCTTCTGGATAAGGAACCCCCAGGCCCTGAACATAGCTACCTCATGCTTTGAACTCAAGACCTCTTTCTTGGGGCTCAAACCTTGTCTGGCTGGGAAGGGGGTATGGGTGGTGGGCAGGACGTTGCGGGACGTTGTCATGTTGTCCCAGTCTCACCTTCATCTCTTGCCTTTGCAAAAGCAGCTTTCCCCTCCTGAGTCTGGCACAAAATGGTGTAAAAGCTGCCCAGCATGTCCACACAGGGACCTGGATGCCCCTGGGGCTCACAGTTCTGCAAACTGTAGGTGAAAAAGCCTGGCCTTTGCCAGGCCCTGTGAACAACCCTGGATCATTGGGCATCGTCTGTAGGCCCATCATACACCCTCTGAGGGCCCTTTGGGGCTTTCTCACCCATCTTGCCATCTAAAGCCCATGTGTCACATTTGAATTTCACTCCTGAGCACGTTTCCATGGTCACCGAAATGATTCCTGAGCCTGAGGTAAAGACAGGTATTTACAAACATTCTTACCCCAAATTAGCTTTCTACCAGGCACTGTCAGGCCAAGCTCAATATTTGTCAGCTATGCCTCAAAGATGCTGTTCCCTTCCAGAAGGACTGCGTACCCACGGTGAGGCTTTCTCTCATGGTTGGGTGGTGTCACTATCCTTTCAGCGACAGGAACTCTTCACTGTCCTTCTGTCTAGGAGAGAATTGTGGGAAGTTTTGTTCTCTCTGTGCTCCGGGCTGGGCTTGGGCCCTTGGCTCTTACACTCGGGCATTTTCTAGTCCTGCCCTGGTAGGTGGGGATGACGTCCACGACTTACCTGCCATTATTATTTGTGTGTGTGCGTGGATGTCAATTATAACGATCTACTTTTTATTTAGCAATCGTGGTTCTTATTCTCTTCTTTTAATCTTCAAATGACTATTTTAACTCCTCTTTTGTCTTTCCTTTTTGACTTATAATAGCATCCCCATCCTTTTTTTAGCAGTCTTTTTGAGGTACAATTGATAAACAAAGAACTCCACATATTTAATGTGGACAATTTGATGAGTTTGGACACGCAAACACCTCTTGGAGGACCATATACTATCACCACCGTCAACATAGCAGACAGAGCCAACGCCTTCCAGTTTCCTTGAGTCCCCTCCACCCCTTTTTTTGTGGTAAGAACACAATCTTTTTAATTATGAGGTTCCCACTCCTTTGACATTAACATATTTATTGGGCATTCATTTGATAGTATTTGTACTTTTAGTATTGTTCAAAAGAATAAACTGAGGCACATTAAAGATTTTAAGAGTTTGTTTGAGTAAAAATCTATTCTGATGGGCAGCGCCAAACTGGAAGTGGTTAGAAGCGCTCCCTTGACTGGAGCTGATGGTAGATTCTCACAGAGGAAAGGAGGAAGCAAAGTAAGGAAATGATTGGCTGGCTATAGCTTTAAGCCTAGTTGGCTGTTTGTGATTGGTTGTCTTGAGGTTTCACTGTCATAACCTTGAGGTGTTTATAGGCTCGGATTTTGGTTTGCTTGCATAGCTATTAGAGCCACCTCAGTCTAATGGCCTTCTTGTTTAATTAATTTAACAGTATCAATTGAATGACACTGTTCAAATAAAAATGGTCAATGATTTAACCATCTACATTTATTTAAAAAGTAAAAAATCCCTTTTACTTAAAAAATAGATGTTCATTGACTGGCTAAACTTATCATTAATTGAACACAATCTCTGCTTTAAGGGGGTGACTCCCACAGTTTGGAAACCAATGATTTAGAGGTAAACCCCCTCCCCCCGACTCCCTACCTCTGTTTCTGAGTCTGTCTGTCTGTCTCTCTCTCACAGACACAGAGTAATTGATAGTTTGATGTTAATCTGGGAATTCTTTTTCCAGCCTAACTGGAGTCAAAGGGTAGAGATAAAAATACGGGCTAGGGGGGTTCCCAGTCTTTGAACTGGCCCTACTCACTAGCAATATGCCCCTGGGGAATCCACTTGGTCACCCTGAGCTGTAGTTTCCTCATCTTTAAAATGAAGAAATTTGACTCCTTCTTCCATAAGGTCACTTCCTGTCCTTATATCCCACAACTCTCCAGATTCAGAGGACGTTCAATTCGTAGTGGCCATTTATCCACAAGCCACAAAGGCAAGCACTTATTTGCATACAAATAGAATGCTAATCATGAGGGGCAGATAAAGCTCATCAGAATCAAGATGGGCTGTCAGGACACCAACCTTCTGAAGGTGCCCAGACAGGGCAAGCTCAGGCAGGAGAAATTAAATTTAGCAGGAGCCGTGGAGTGCTATCAGTTATCGGCTGCCCCAGGCGCACTCAATGGCATCTGGCTCCAGAGTGCTTAGGGAGGCGGAGGCCTTATCGCTCCAGTTCTGGAATTTGGAACCATTATCTCCCAGAACAGAGGGATTAAAAATACTGTTTGGGCCTGATGGACAGCGGCTAGCAGTCAGCCACATGGTGACGTCTGTTGCTCACAGAAAGATGCCTTGGCTGAGGGGAAGTCAGCAGGCCAAGTAGATGAAGTCAGCAGACAGTAGATGAAGTCAGCAGACAGTAGATGATTCAGGACCACTGGCAGATTACCTGGGTCACCTCTGAGAAAGTGCATTCGACTGCTCTGTACCAAGTTTTAGTTTTCATTTTGTAACTAGTTATTTGATTCCTTCTTATCTCTCTGTGTTGTTGCAAGAATAAAATACAATATGTGGCAACAGCACATTGGAAAAGTATAAATACAAACCACATAAAGGGTTGATTTTCAGGCAACCAGTAGTCAGCATTTATGATAAGCTCAATACTGTGAATGGTAATAAGAGCCAAGATTTATTAAGTGTTTATCATGAGACAGCATTGCTGTAGGTGTTTTAAACAAATGAATTTAGTTAATTCTTATGGCGTATAAGATAGGTACCGCCATTAACCCCATTTAAGAGATTAGAAAATGGAGGCAAAGTAATCTGGTCACAGCTAGTATGTGGCTGAGCTGAGGCTCCAGCTCCCTCTAGAATCTGCTGTCTTAACCACAATGTTACACGCCCTTCACTAATGATCATGGTAATGAGCCTTATTTAGAAATAAGTCCAATCTTTTTTTGTGTGTGTGTGAAGAAGATTGGTCCTGATCTAACATCTATTGCCAATCTTCTTCTTTTTGCTTGAGGAAGATTGTCACTGAGCTAGCATCTGTGCCCATCTTCCTCTATTTTATGTGGGATGCTGCTACAGCATGGCTTGATGAGAGGCGCTAGGTCTGCATTGGTGATCACAACCTGTGAACCCCGGGCCACCAAGGCAGAGTGCACAAACTTAACCACTACGCCACTGGACCAGCCCAATCCAATATTTTATTCGATATAATACTTATTTGAGATATTATAATCATGACACTTATTTTAGTTAATATTATATAAGCATGTTCTGTATCTTTAAAAACTACTTCTAGACATAATTGAAGGGTGTATATCATTCTACTGAAATGAATTATTATAATCCACTTAACTTGTGGCTCAACATTTAGTTTCCTTCCATTATAAATAATCTTAAAATGAACATCTTTGTCTATAATGTGTATCATTTCTCAAAAGGAAATTATTATGTAAATAAAGTATATATGTAATTTTGTTAAAAAAATTTTAAATGCAAATTTTCAAGTATATCTAAAAGAAGGGAGAATGAACACAGTGTTTCCATAATCAGTGTCAACAATGACATCCAGCCAATCTTGTTTCATCTATTTCCTCCTCACCCCACAAAATGTTTTGAAGACAATCCCAGATGTTATCTCATATGTAGATATTTCAGTATGAATTTCTAAAGGCCAAAGATTCTTTTAAAAAACACCTGCAATATTACTGTCGCACCTAAAAATTTTTTGTTTTACTTTTTATTGAGATTATGATAGTTTACAACCTTGTGAAACTTCAGTTGTACATTATTATTTGTCAGCCATATTGTAGCACACCTAAAAATTTGAACAGCAATTTTTAATATTGTGAAATACCCTGTGAGTTCACCTTTTCTTGATGTTTTTATGTATTTGAATCAGTACCCAAATAAGTTCCACACGTTGTGATTGGTTAATAGACTTTTCAGATCTCTTTATATCTATAGGTTCTCTCTCTATCTCTCTGTTCTGTTTTCCTCTATTGGGGAAACTGGGCCATTTTTCCTATAGGGTCCCACAATTCTTAGTTGGTTCCCCAAAGTATGTAATAAGTTCTTTTCTCCCTCGTATTTCTTATTGATAGGTAATTAGCTTTAAAAACTCGATCAGACTCCCACCCTCCCAGGTCGAAGTCTTCTTCCCACTCTTCCTCTCATGTTGGAAAATTCGCTTTCACTAAGCAAACCTAAGTTAGGTATTCATGTTGACCCGTTCGCTTTCATTAAACAAACCTGAGTTAGGTACTCACATTGACCTGTCGAACATGGCAGCCAAAACAATGGAATTATTCTGATTGGTTTGCAGGGAAAGGGTGCTACTCATCTAAAACACCTGCACTGTGAATGGTGTATGTGGAAAGGTCCTCAAACAAAATTGGGGCTTTTAAATAGAAGAGTATTGAACATAATGTGAAGAGGTGCTGTGATGGTTAATTTTATGTGTCAACTTGGCTGGGCTAAAGGATGCCCAGGTAGCTGGGACACATTATTTCTGGGTGTGTTTGTGAGGGTGTTTCTGGAAGAGAATAACACCTGAATCAGCAGGCTGTGTAAAGAAGATCAACCTCACCAATGTGGGTGGGAATAATCCAACCTGCTGAGGGCCTGAACAGAACAAAAGGCAGAGGAAGGGTGATTTTGCTCTCTCTGCTTGAGCTGGGACGTTCATTCTCCTGCCTTCGGACATCAGAGCTCCTGGCTCTTGGGCCTTTGGACTCTGGGACCTACACCAGCATCCCCCTGGTTCTCAGGCCTTTGGCCTCAGGCTGAATTATACTGCCAGGTTTCCTGGTTCTCCAGTTGCAGATGGCAGACTGTGGGACTTCTTGGTCTCCATAACTGCGTAAGCCAATTCCTGTAATAAATCTCCTCTTATATGTATCCTATTGGTTCTGTTTCTCTGCAGAACTCCAACTAATACAGATGCTAAAAGTCCAAACCCAACAAATGCTCCCTATACTTGGAACCCAAACTGTAGATCTGTGTCTGAGCAGTCACCAACCATAGAAGATCGCACCTATTTCTGATGCAGAGAAGATATGGATCATGTGATCATTGTACGTTTGAGCTAGAAAGGATTTTAAGAGCCTCTTGTCCAAATCTTCTGTTAGACAGCCAAGGACACTGGAATCCCACAGAGGCCAAGTGACCTGCCCAACATCATACTCCTAGTCAACTGTGGGACTGGAACATGGATCTTTTGATTCCTCAGCCCAGGCTTCCTTCCTCTGAACCGTCGCCATTTTTGTCTTCAGATAAATAACAGTCCTTCCAGGGCTGACCAAGAATGAGGAAAGTCTAGATCAGGAACTTAAAATGTTCCCAAAGCCATATTTCCTACTAATAATTTAGTCTACTAAGTAACCCTATCTCACAAGGAAATTGTAGGTAATTAAAAGAAAGAAAAGCAAGCAAATCATGTATGTTTGTGTATGTATATGAGAGTGGCTTTTAGCTAATTTGTTCAATAATTTTGTACACACGTATACTAACAGCTGACATATCATTTACCTTCATACCTCTCCTCCCCTTCACCTCCAAAAGTATAAAGTGTCCATTGAACATTTTTATTTCAGTTCCATTTTCCTTCAAAGGGAACACACATAACTTCTGAATTCTTTCTTTACAAAAGAGTTCACCTTGATGCTAATGTAGCTACTGGCTGGTCACCAACTGATGGGAAAACAGGCAGTATTCATTCTGTCTGGCTTCTTGATGCAATGAGTAGCATTAGTGAAGAATTCGACATGTCTTCATCTCAGGGTCATCCTTCTTCCCTTTTGTTCCTTGTTTATTCTTCTTTGGTATCTCCCAGAATTTCTCAAGAATATGAGCACGAGGCAGACAAATCTCAGCATCCCTCAGGCGTGTGTTGGTGGGGAGGGCTGCAGTGGGTAGGAGACAGAGGTGAGAAAGACACTGTGGGGAAGATTTTTCACATCAATCTTTATTCAGCTTATTCACAGAAGCATCTGATCATGTTGAGGAACACTGAAGAGGGTAGGCGCTGATTTAAGGACTTGTGTTAAAGTTAAAACACATCTTTTTAAGGGAGGTAAGAAAATAGAATCAGCCCCTGACATCCGGAAGCTGGCCTGACACTCGCAGCTCAGCCCTGTTGTTCTCCTAGTCACGTAAACAATCTCTCAGAACATACCAACGTCAGACAAGGTCATTCTGAGACCATGATGAAGTGAGACCAAACAAGGCCACTGTGGACCCATAAAATGCCAAACATCTTCTCTCAGCTAAAATGAGTGATTGTTGCTTCTTTACCAATTATATTTTTATCCTTGCTCTAGTCTGCTCTCCCTATAGATACGCTTATTAATATACCCAACCACCGCATTTCCCCCACTTCCTGACAGCATCAATCTAGACCAAATCCCTACTTCCTTAGAACTTGCTTCCCTCCTCTTAGCCATCTGCCCTCTGCCAACTACCCAACCAAAGCCCAGCTCCTTGAGTAGGTTCCTTCTAATACCCTCTTACTGCAGTGCTCCAAGTTTCCTCCTGGTGAACGATCTCCCTCCCCGCTACGAATAAAAAACCCAGCATGTTGAGTCATGGGGCTTTTTTTTTTTAGGTCTTTGGCTGAAAGACATTGACAGAGGGTAAATTTATAAAACAGATTGCTTACTTTTCATTAAATCATTGACCTGTGACATTGAAAGAAAGATTTGAGGCCATGCATTCCATCATTTTTTTGTTTTGCTTCATTTTATTGTCAACCCCAGAGCTCTTTATTCAGATAAAATCTGGAGTGGTGTCCTAATACCTAAAACAGATCAAAGGGGAGATGCTCTGGCCAGAATCTCGCAGCTCCTGAGCCCCACCAACTGGTGTCACTCATGCCTGCTCCCACAATGGCCTTAAGGCACTTCCATGTGTCAGAGGGACCCACGTAGAATACCACTTGTCTAGTCTACATCCCTCATATTATAGATTAGGCATCAAAGCACTAGAGATTGTGAGTTCCTCAAAGTCACACTCCTTGTTAAGGAGACATCTTGGCCCAAGATTCTGGTTTCCTGACTCCTAGGCCTGAGCCAGAATTCCATGGTGGTTCTTTTTTGTTCACGGGAGTTCACTGCTGGCTTACTTACACTAGTGACTTGTTCTGGACTGTTCGTGTGGACATGATGGTCTGACTCTCTGCCCAAAGATGCCCACTGCATCGGGACTGTGGCCCCCAGCAAATGTCCAACACCTCTCTGCTTTCCCTTTTCTGCTTTCTTGACCAACAACCACAATGTTTATCATGGTGGTGCCATGATTATGATATAAAGATTCCCTTTAATGCACACTTGCCAAGAAGAGCTCTACTGGTTGGGAATGAGATTCCCAGTTAAAAGTGTTTAGCCCTTTTTGCTAAAGATCCAACTGGACTCTAAATACTTGAATCATTGAGGTGAGAGCACCAGTGAGAAGAAGATGAATCTGGGGGGATTACTGAGAAGAAGACCCAGAATCATGGCCTCAGTGAATAGCTTGGATACTCTCATCATGCATCGATTAGATGAGGTGTAATCTTGCTTTATGCAGCATCCTCACTTATAAAGCAGAAGAAATAATATCTCTTCTTGGTTGATACACAGGAATGTAAAGATAGGTGTGTATTGGAAAGTGGTTTAGACTCCCTGAAAGAAAAAGGCTGCAGAAATCTAGGGGGATCACAGGGAGAAATATTCTTGGTGATGTTTGTCACAAAGCCCTTCATATCAGAAGGAGCATCTATTGGGAGTGGCTGGAAAGTAACAAGAAGTGAGAATCTTTTCTGTAGGTCCAGCTCAGACAGGGCAAGTAGTCAGCCCTAATGAGGCAGGTGGGACTCAGAGAACAGAAGGAACATGATAAACTTGTTCTGTATTTAAGACAAAGATTCAGACGAAGAGTGATGATTTGGCCAAACCTTTTCCACCTGAGATTTATGCTGGTTCCATTACCACAGGTCATACATCTTTCTGGGTCAGGCTGTGACACAACTTATGCTATTTTCATCACATTCTGACCTGTTTGTCATTTACAATGTGAAGACTCAGAAAAACCAGGAAAGGGGTCTGTAAATGGATTTCCTCACCAGACCAATTATGAAATAAACCCAACAAAATTTGTTGTAAAAATATCGCTAAAGACACTGCCGTCTTTAAGCTCCATAAATAACAATTAACTGTCACTGAGTGCTTACCAAGTATCAGGGAATTGTAACCAGGGCTGGGACTATGGGAGATGAGTAGGGCACTTACCTTGGGCACAAAATTTAAGGGGCATCACCAAACTCAGTAATCAAGATAAATAATATTTAGATGAAATATTTTAAAAAATCAAATCGGAAAACTCTGTTCCTCCTGTTGTTGCCAATAAAGCTTTAGCATCTGACTGACGCCTGTAAGTGCTTCCCATAATCAATGCTTTTCATTCAGTTCTATTTCCATGCATTGACTCATTGTCTCAGTCAGCTTGGGCTGCCGTAACAAGGTACCACAGACTAGGTGGCTTAAACACCAGACATTTAATTCTCACAGCTCTGGAGGCTAAAAGTCCAAGATCAAGGGCCAGGATGACTGGGTTCTTGTGAGGACTCTCTTCTTGCATTGCAGATGGCTGCCTTCTCTCTGTGTCCTCACATGGCAGAGAGAGAGACAGAGAGAGAGAGACAGCCCGCTCTGGTCTCTCTTCCTCTTTGTATAAGGACACTAATCCCATCACTGGGGTCTCACCTTCAAGACCTCATCTAAGCCTGATCATCACCCAAAGACCCTACCTCTGAGTATCATTACAGTGAGGGTGGGGGCTTCAACATAGGAATTGGGGGTAGAGGGGACACACAGTCAGTCCATAATACTTATTAAATTTACACTTAATTCAATGAAGTATTTACTATAATCTTTTTTCCTTTTCTCTGTCTGTCTCTTTCTCTATTTCTTTCTTGTGTGAAAATTTGGGCACAGAGATGTTAAATAACTTACGCAAGTTCACATGTTAACCAGTGGTGGAACCAAGACTTGAACCCTGGTGCCCTGACCCAGAACCTGCACTTTTATCCATTCTTGCTATACTGCCTTTAGAGCAAAAGAATGATATTTTCTCGAGAGAAATCTTGCCTGAGTGGCAAAAGAGAGTATTGATTTCAGGGACAGTAGAAATCTTCCCATGTTTTAATTTCCTGCCTGCAAACCTGGAAAACCCCTGTAAAGTGAAAATACCAACTGAGAGATGGGAGAGGGAGGAGGTGGGGGGCATGTCTTGACCCTTGACCCTGAATCAACAGCTTGACAGTGTTTAGGTAACCCGTCAGTCACAGAAGTAATTGTATGTAGGGGAGATAAGTTTTGACAAAACACAAAGAATAGAGAAGAATCAGGGCACGGAATACAGTCCCGAGAGGGTGGAGTCTTCCAGGGTTAAGAGAGAAAACTTGGGCAGCCCCTGACCCCAGAAAGCACCAGATATAAGGGGAAGGGAGGGAGAAGGACTAAGTGGAGCATGTAAGGAGGGCTAGCGGGGTGCAGAAGGCCCCCTCTGCTCTCCATAGAAGCAGCACCGCCATGGTAGAATTGTCAAATGCTGTGATGTCTTGCCCAATGTTCGCTGGTGTCAATGAGTGTTATAGTTCTAACTTTTGTGCCGCCTGACTTTACCATTGCCCTGTTTGTGAATAATCCCCATTTCCTCTTGCTGCTGACTCAGGACATACGTTGCGTTGTTTAAATGACATTCTGGTGACCTCACACTGTCCAGAGGGCCTTGTCCAAGGTCACACCATGATCCACGGCCAGCATTTGGACTCAAGCCCAGATTCTGACTTCTAAGCCTCTGCTTCAGCCGTTACTTGCTGACGTTCCTTGCCAATTCTTCTTATCCACAAATTTGCAGGCTTCACGAGCTCTAGAGTGAAACTAATTTCTGTAATTGTGCCTTTATTCACTTTGTTTCAATTCAACTACCCTCTGTGGGAGCCTTGCAGATTACTCAGTGTGCTTGGCAGACTCTGCCCGCCGTTAACCAGAAGTTGAGCTGTGAGTCTAGGCACTGGCATCCACCCATTTCTCCTTTTACTTTGGCTTTGCTATGGACTGAATGTGTGTGCTCTCCCAGAGTTCATATGCTGAAATCCTAACCTTCAATGTGATGGTGTTAGGAAATGGGGGCTTTGAGAGGTGATTAGGTCCTGAGGATGGAGCCCTTATGACTGGGATTAGTGCCCTTATAAGACGAGACACCAAAGAACTTGCTTCCTCTCTCTCTATGCACTCCACCATGCGAGGACATAGCAAGAAGATAGCCATCTGTAAGCCTAGAAAAGAGTCTCACCAGATCTTGACCACGTTGGCACCCTGATCTGGGACTTCCCAGTCTCCAGAACTGTGAGAAATAAATTCCTGTTGCTTAAGCCACCAAGTCTATGGCATTTTTATTATAGCAACTAACTAAGACAGGTCTTTACAGAATTTGTGGTTTTGTGTGGTGGTGTATGTGCTTAATAATATAATGCCTTCCCAGGTTTCTCCTGATGTCTAGAAAGGTGCAAAATGCTTTTGATGTCCTCAAGTAATAACCAAAAAAGATGATGCCTGAGTATCTAGATCTTCACCTCTGAGGTATGTCTAGATATGTGGAGGTAGTAATTTCCAAAGTGGGAGCAAGGGGGAACATCCAAGATTCAGGCAGAAAACTCTTCCATACTCTTCGTCCAGTCCTAAGCCCTGGGACAGCCAGTGTTAGCTTTCTACTCAACAGCCATTCCACCCCTGCCTCTGCCCCATGGCTTCGTATTTCCTGGTGGCTCCAGTTTCCCACCATGGTATACACGTGCCAGACATGCTCCAGTTTCCCACCATGGTATACACGTGCCAGACATGCTCCAGTTTCCCACCATGGTATACACGTGCCAGACATGCTCCTATATTCTCTTGAAGATTCTCTTGTAGCTAGTCCTGGCTTAATGGGACCTAAGAGAAAAGGGTGCTGTGTGTATGTGTATGTGCGAGGAATCTTAAGGAAAGATTGATTCCCTAATAAAAATAGACTCCCAGGAGGAAGAACTGGTATTTTTCACTGGATGTAGTCATGACTGTAGGTGATGCCTGGGTCTTTGGCAGCCACCTTACAGCCCCAAAGGTAGAAATTACAACACTGTGAAGTGCAGAATAAGGAGATGGAAAGAGCTCTGGATGCTATAGTTGAACTGTTGCACCAATCTGGGAATCACCCTTCCTCTGGGCTTCTTGCTATATGAGATAAATGTCCTTATTGTTTGAGCTACTTTTAATTGAGTACTTAGGAAGCTGCAGTTGAACATATCCCAACACACTCTTTCCCCAACTTCCATTGTATACTCAGTCTCCTTGGAGCCGTGCCCAAAGCATCTCCCACCTCACAAATGCTGACATAATTCCAAGCTCGTTTCTTTTGGCACCAGGCTTAGGACTACACATACACATAAACACACACACACACACACACACACACACACACACAGACATGATGCCTTGATTCTCTTCCTTTCAGCTCAGTGTGTGTGTGTGTGTGTGTGTGATGTATTTTAAGAGCCCAGGGAATATTGATGAAATGCGCAAAATACACAAATGTATAGAGGCAGTGAAAATGACTGGCTCTGAGTCATAGACGGGTCTGGATAATGAATGAGATGCTCCACAGCTATGTGGGTGGTGGCCTGTTGTCTCTCTTCAGAGACTGTTTATGCTTTTCTAGAGGCAGTTGCCAAGGAAACATTTGTATTCCATTGACTCAGCACTAGCAGAAAAATTCAAAACAGGCTGGATTTGCTTTTCAGGCTAAAGATTCCCAAATAGTGGGATCCTGGTAAGGGCTGGAAGGAAATAGAACAAAGAATCCTGAAATTAATATGGAGCAACAAAAGACCCTGAATAGCTAAAGTGATCCTGAGAAAAAAGAACAAAGCTGGAGGTACCACACCCTGACTTCAAAATATACTGCAAAACTATAGTGATCAAAACAGCATGGTACCGGTACAAAAACAGACACACAGATCAATGGGACAGAATTGAAAGCCCAGAAATAAAACCACACATCTACAGACAGCTAATCTTCGACAAAGGAGACAAAAACATACAATGGAGAAAGAAAAGTCTCTTCAATAAATGGTGTTGGGAAAACTGAACAGCTGCATGCAAGAGAATGAAAGGAGACCTTTGTCTTTTGCCATACACAACAATTAACTCAAAATGGATTAAAGACTTGAAAGTAAGATAAGAAACCATAAAACTTCTAGAAGAAAATATAGGCAGTACACTCTTTGACATCAGTCTTAGCAGCATCTGTTTGAATACTGGGTCAACTCAGGCAAGGGAAACAGAAGAAAAAATAAGCAAATGGGACCACATCAGACTAAAGAGCTTCTGCAAAGCAAAGGAAACCATGAACAAAACAAACAGACAACCCACCAACTGAGAGAAAATATTTGAAAATCATATATCTGTTAGGGGATTAATCTCTAAAATATATGAAGAACACTCACAACTCAACAACAACAAAACAAACAACCCAATCAAAAAATGGGCAGAGGATATGAACAGACATTTTCCCAAAGAATATATACAGATGGCCAACAGGCACATGAAAAGATGGTCAACATCATCAATCATTAGGGAAATGCAAATCAAAACTACAATGAGATATCACCTTGCACCTGTTAGAATGGCTGTAATTTACCAAGACAAAAAATAGCAAATGTTGGAGAGGATGTGGAAAAAAGGGAACCCTCATACACTGCTGGGGGGAATGCGAAGTGGTGAAGCCACTATGGAAAACAGTATGGAGATGTCTTAAAAAATTAAAAATAGAAATATCATACAACCCAGCAATTCCACTAGTGGGTATTTATCCAAAGAACTTGAAATCAACAATTCAAAGAGACTTATGCACCCCTATGTTCATTGTAGCATTATTCAGAACAGCCAAGATGTGAAAGAAACCCAAGTGCCCACCAACTGATGAATGGATAAAGATGTGGTATGTATACACAATGGAATACTACTCAGCCATAAAAAAGACAAAATCATCCTATTTGCAGCAATGTGGATGGACCTTGAGGGTATTATGTTAAGCAAAATAAGCCAGACAGAGAAAGACAAACACAGTATGTTTTCACTCATATGTGGAAGATAAACACATGGACAAAGAAAGCAGATTAGTGTTTACAAGAGGGGAAGGTTACCAGGGTGGGCATAAGGGGTAAAGGGTCACATATATATAGGGACTGACAAAGAAAAATCTACACCTGAGATTTCACAATCTTATAAACTGCTATGACCTCAATGAAAAAAAGTGAATGGGGAACTGACCAGGTACACACAAAAGAAACAGAAACTGGAGAGGAGAAAAGAAAGGAAAGAGGAATACATTGGACTTGATGGGAATGAAAGCAAGGAGGTGGGAGGAGAGGAAGGTGTTCAAAAAGAGAGAAAAACCTCTTATTTGCTTAATTTGGCCTTATTTATTCATTTTTCATTATTATTTCCATACTTACAGCTTACTTCCTTAACTCATAACATTCCTCTGAGTTCTAGCTCCCCAAAGTTCAATATATCAGTATATATTTACAAAAGTCAATGCACCTTCTGAAGCATCTGCCTCTCTAACTGTGAATGATGAGGACATCTGGGCTCACTGAGCTTCCAAAGGGAGGAGGGAAATGCCATTTGCTATGGAGAGTTCATGGAGCGCTTTAGAATCCTCTGTCATTTGGTTAGAAGAAAAGGTACAGTCAACACCATGACTAGTCTAGGGTTTACTGGTCAACAGCAAGAACTATGTTCCTTAGTTTTCTGCAATAGGCATTTTGGGTAGTAATGCATTAGACTTTAAATTAAAATATCAATTAAAGTATTATGCAAAGCATTCCCTTATTTGGAACATGCTAATTTATTGTAAAGCAGTTTACTTTCTTCTATGGTTGAGTTTAATGGATTTCTTTCAGAAAAACCGTAAACAGCATTCTCAGAGAAAGGAGACTGTTGTTTTTTTAATAAGCAATGTAGCTGTCACCAGATGTTATGAAGATTGATTACTAATGCATTTTTAATGCAGATAACTTATTAGATAATAGGGCTTTTTCCCCTCTAAATTTCCAGTAGGAGGAAATCACTGAGTTTTTCCATTTTAAATTAAGGGCTTTCCACGATTGGTTTTTCACTAAGCCGTAAAATGGATGATCAAATTCAATCATGGAGCAAAGACACTTAGGATGAAGCCCACTGCTGACGCTTCTCCTTCATACTTTTATATCTGCTTGAATCCCAACAAACCTCTTGAGAGCAAGAACCAAATACGACCTACGCCCTAACCAATGTGCCTTAGTCGAGTGCTATTGGTATATGGGAAGCTTGGTATCAGAAGTTCCATAAATGTTTGTTGGATGAATGAATGTTGTATGCTCTTGTTTTTATTGGAAACACTAATTCAAAGATTCCTCCTGCTGAGTGCACTTGTCCTAAGCTTGTTTATCAGTGATGGATTGCTGTACAGGATTCACCTTTTGTGTCTCTCTCTGCTGTCTTCAGCAGCCAGAAAAGCAGCAGGGTGCAGAGGCAACCTTGAACTCAGGTCTCTGAGCTCAGCAGACATGGTGAGCCCTTTGCCTACTTGAGTTAAGAACAAATAAGCCCAGCTGTGTCCCCGTTGTCTTTGCTGAAGGGAGTTTGGAAACTGGTCCAGCTGTGGTTCAACTTCCTTGAGACAGCCGATGGAAAATTTCGTGTTCGAGGTGGCCCAGAGCTCTGAGTTGACCAAGGTGAAGCTCCTGCAGCAATTCTTCTTAAACTTTTACATCTAATGGCAAAGAAATGTGAGTTTAAGAAGAATTGTCTTTGGGAGAGACTGGGGCACATAGCCGAATGGAGCTTAAGGAAAGAGAAATTTTCCTTGAAGTCTCTCGTTTTATCTGAAAAGTGTGTGCAAATTTACATTGTAAACCTTAATATACCTGTTTGCTATAAAATAAAATAAAACAAAGCAGAAGTTTCCTACCCATCTTTGGTTAGTATTGAATTGAGTAT
Source organism: Equus quagga (assembly GCF_021613505.1). Taxonomy (NCBI): domain Eukaryota; kingdom Metazoa; phylum Chordata; class Mammalia; order Perissodactyla; family Equidae; genus Equus; species Equus quagga. The sequence continues at coordinate 107,555,478 of NC_060275.1, forward strand.
AATTTCTGGAAAAGTTGCCTTAGTTGAAAAGAGCTGACATGGTAATTACCAAGGATGGATGCCTGGACTGCAGTGAAGGAGCTAGCATGATACCACATCTTTAGCCACAGTTCCTAAAACCTTGGGTAAGTGTCCCTTACTGAAAGGTTGAGCTACTTGGGTTATGTGATGGTTCATTTTCTGTGTTAACTTGGCGAGGCCATGTGACCCAGACGTTTTATCAAATATTATTCTAGATGTTTTTGTGAAGCTATTTTTTAGAAGAGATTAACATTTAGATCAGTAGACTTTATGTAAAGCCAGTTATCCTCCATAATGTGGATGGGTGGGCCTCATCCAATCAGTTGAAGGCCATCTCCCTGATGGAAGAGGTAATTCTGCTAGCAGGCTGTCTTCAGACTCAAATTGCTACTCTTCCCCGGGTCTCCAGCCTGCCAGCCTACCCTGCAGATTTTGGACTTGCCAGTCTCAACAATCGCAAAAGCCAGTTCTTTAAAATAAATCTCTCTCTCTATGTATATGCACATGTCCTGTTGGTTCTGTTTCTCTGGTGAGCCCTGACTCATATAGGTCATGGGGTGGACAAAAAGGGTAACTGATTCATTGGTCATCAGTCGAGGAAAGAAAAGAGAAGAAAGAAATCAAAATTTTTTTCAGAGAAGAAAAATGACTGGGTATGCTATTTTCTACTAGTGCTGGTATTTTCAACACATGTATGAGAACTAAGTCAGAAAAGCCTCCTTGTCTCCACCATGATGGACTCTGTCAAACTTTCAGACCATGTTTCTGTTGTAGCAGTTTCCTCACAGGTGATGGGACACAGGTTTGCCGTGTATTAGATATCTGAGAGAAATTTTTCTAGATGGTCTACTGAGAAAGCCAATGAACATGGAATTCATTTAAGGAATCTAGTTATTTACCTTTTGTAAAGATGCCTTTTGTTTTCGCTTCAAGAGGAAATGGCAGGGCTGGCCCCATGGCTGGGTGGTTAAGTCTGCACGCTCTGCTACGGCAGCTCAGGGTTTTGTTGGTTCGGATCCTGGGTGCTGACCTAGCACTGCTCATCAAGCCGTGCTGAGGCGGTGTCCCACATAACACAACTAGAAGGACCTACAGCTAGAATATATAACTATGTACCGGGGGGCTTTGGGGAGAAGAAGAAGAAGAAAAAGATTGGCAGCAGATGTTAGCTCAGGGCCAATCTTTAAAAAAAAAAATAAAGAAGAAATGGCTATCAATTCAACCCTGATTTCCTATGTTCTGATCTACTCCTCCTGGTGTGACAACCATCCCGGGCAGACTGGGACTGGGGTTTCCTGCAATATGGGACTTTTACTGCTAAAACGTGAAAAGTCTCGTGCACTGAGACTATAATCAGTTTACATGTCTTTGTAGTAGACTATGTTCTCAGAATCTCTTTCCTTTTCATTGCAAGTTATTCTGAAACAGTGCATTTCCAAGGCAACAATATTTGCCCTTCTTTTGGTCACCCCACTGAAAAGGTAAGAAACTGACGAGGCAGAGTCTGTTTAAGGTGGGCCTGGAGAAGGATGCTGCTGGCCTTCAGGATGTATAGTAGTACACCGAAATTTTCACTGCTCTCGCTAGTCTCCATCTCCCATACTCCCTTACCCTTTTTTCTACTTTACACACCATTAATGATGACTCACTTTTTTCTGTGACTATGTAATAAGAAATAAAAAGGTCTAATTTTTTTAATCAAGTGACATGACTGTGAACTTCTGCACACAAAGAAATCAGACATGCTGGGTGCTGCTTCTAGGTGGACCAGTATCAACCCTGCCATCCAGGCATATTTACAAAATCCATTCCCTCTCCAGGAGGGCTCCCAAACCAGTGATAACCTCACTCAGGTCCCCGGTATTGCAAGAGAACCAAATTACCCAAACACTCTCAGTACCTTAAAATTTTTTTATTCCAGCCTCACAAAAAACATATTTTCCAATATGGAAAAGTGGGATTCTTCACATTTCGGTTGCATCGGTATGACAATACCTTTTGAGGGGAAAACTTTCAAAGTTTTCCCTTTAAATAGTTGGTAAAATCAGTGTCCCTGGAAATGTGTGATATGCTTAAGGAGGTCGGGGAATGCATTTAGGGTCATTCTTGAGGACAATGCCCTTTGCTCTCTGTTCTGCTATCCTCAAGGTTAGGGATGGGATGAAACAAAGTATCTTTTGAACTAGGAATCAAAATGACTATATTTGTGGCTAAGATTTATGAAGTGGGTGTGTGTAGCACATTAGTGGGTCCAGTTAATTAAAGGGATAAAGGCTAGAGAGACAATAAAGGACAAACAATTCTGGCTGTTAGTCTCCATAAACATAACAAAGATTTCAAATATGTATGTAGTCACCATTGCAACCAACGAAATTAATTGATCGTGTCAACTCTAGACTACGAGGCTCTTGTTTACACATCTTTATATCCCCCTCAGCTCCTCACCCAGTGCCCTGTACAAGGAGATGATCAATAATAACAGTTGACATACTGCCAGCAGCTTTAATTTGTACAAACTAATGAAAAGAAATGTGAGGTCTATTGTCATAGTTCCTCTGTGTGTGCTGTATGCAGCCGAGAGGATGAGGCTAGTATATTAACATCCGGGAAATGTGTTTAAACAAACATGAGCGTTATCTCACTGTTCAGGCTGTTCTTTTACAGACCTAAAACCATAATGAAGATTCATTTAATCAGCAAGATGTGAATAAGGGAGACTTAGTTAAGAGGGTGGCTATAATAATCTAGAGGAGATAATGAGGGATGGAAACAGCCATGGAAGTGTTTTTACTGCACAAAAATGGGGTTCTCCTACACGATGCACATAAATAAGCTAATTAATTATGGAATCAACTTTTGGGAGACAAATCAGCTTTACTCTGCGAAATTGATCTGCAGGGAAATGGGGGCATGTGCTCTCAGACCTTTCTCCCCAATTCCGGATTTGGGTTGAAATTTAAGAGGTTAGGGAGAACGGGCTGGCACACGCACGGAAACGCTGGTGGGCAGGCTTTGATTAGTGGGCTTCAAGCATTTACGGTAAGGTTCTCAACATTTATGATAAAGTTCTAAATGCTTATGATGAGGTTCTAGACATTTGTGGTAAAGAGAGGAAGGAATTTTCACACTGGATCTTCCGGAATGAGGGACCTCTTGCTTCTGATAAGAGTATGACTTTTAAGTTCCAGACGTGTCCTGGTCCTTTGGTTCCATTGGGAGGAGAATCTTTGGTTCTGAGGTCACTTGAGGTCAAGACTTCTGCACATGCTCTGGCCACGCGACTCTGCAAATATTCTGAAAGGCAATTCTTAATCACTCTGTTGATAACATGGGGTCAGTTGAACTGGTCCTGGAGGGCCTGAGGTTATAGTGTCTGTTGCAGGGAGGGGACATAGTTCCACCATCAAGACAAGATTGGGTAGCCAATAGGATTTGGGAGTAAAGGAGAATAAGGAGTCTAAAATGTCACCAAGGTTTTATGCAGTGATATTAGTTATCAGTGTGGGAATGAGGGATTGGGAAGCAATTTGGGAAAAACATAGAGGCCATCAAAGACTTGGAAATATTCTATTCATTTGGCTGAATCTTGAGTGTTATAATATATACTATAATATATAGTATATAATATATACTGTATATATATACTAAATGAATTAGAATATTATATATACTCTTGATTTGATATATTTTATAATTATAAAATGTTTTAAGATTCTATATTGAAATAGCCATTCAAACATTAATTATTTATTCATAATATATCGTGAGCATATGTTAAGTGAGAGGTACTGGGCTTAGTGTTTGGAAATTAGTCATTGTCTTCAAGGAACTCAAAACCTAGTGACAGAATTCTTGCCACTAGGATTCTGGACTCTGCTTTGGGAATGGGATTTTCTTAGGACGTTGTAACATTGAAATGCATGAGTGTTTTGTAGTTCCTGGAGTTGACCTTTGGCACAGACCAGAGCTTCCCTTTATTTGCTGTGACCACCCATAGTGCGAAATTTCGCCCGGCATAGAGTGGGTGTGTAATAATGGTTGCTGAAGGGAGGGAGGGAGACAGAAAGGTGGGCGGCACACCCATTGAAAATCAAAGTGCTTGGACATCAGAAAGATGTCGCTATAGACTCATGTCCCCTGCAGCAGTAGGGTTTCCTCTGTCCTTGTGTACTTCTTTGCCCCTTTCTCATTTCTCCACCTTTGTGGCGTCACTGAGAGCCTCTTTCTTCCTTCGCCCCTCTCTGGGGCCAACCACATCGTTGAGGAAATGACAGTGCCCTTCTGAGAGACCGAGAAGCACTGAGCCTTTTTCTCCTTTTCTCCTCTCTGTCCTCAGGCAATATTTTCTTTTCAAAATCCTCTGCTATCCTCCATAATCCAGCGCATTTAAGTTTGCTCAGCAGGCACAGAACCCTCTTTTCTTTCTTAGTGTGTTGTAGCTAATGAATCAATTTAGAAATCAGCCAGAGAGTGCAAATGTTTGACAAATAACAGGTATGGGCTTCATTTTAAAAGTTCCCTGAGCCCAAATATGAATTTGAACTCCTAGGTTCACATCTGAATTCATTTGATTCAAATATTCACGATGTTTTTGAGGTGATGTTGCTGAATAAGGAAAGGGATGTCTGCTCCTTATGTTAAAGTGACCCAGCGACTAAACTGATAATAGATTGTAGGTTAGGTCACATGTTCTTGAATCATCAGCCTGGTGGTAACATAATTCTAATGTGAAAACAGCGTTAGAAATATTGAAGCTTTTCCAGCCATTTGGAAAATATGTTTATGATCCAGCAGGCTTTTGGACTTCAAGTTCTTATTAGCTTGTTTTTACTTGTACCTTGTGCCAAGTAAGGAGTGCCTTTAAAAAGAAACTTGGCATAATTGTACCCCTCAAGGTCTGCACCCTGCCTCAGAATGGGCGGTTGTAAATGCCTAAATTCCTTTGACCTGCTCTAAGCACTCGATTTAATTGAGAATAGATTTCAACACTTAAAATTCTTTCCTTTCCGGAACCTTTTCTTGAATGGATGGCCTCCACCTTCCTCTCTTTCCTGCTCTCTTCAAATAATGAAATTGGCAGAACACATTTATTTGCATGAAATCCAGTTGCTGTCCTGGTAAGACATACCATCTGCTGCCTTCAAGAAAAGAAGTTTTCATGGCATGAAAGCATCAATGGTGTTTTTTCTTTTTAGTAATTTTATCGCCAAAGTATGTGTTTTTTTTTTT